>NW_011494807.1:3579343-3579595 GCF_000754665.1 Bison bison bison | reverse complement strand
CATCTGCATATCTGAGGTTATTGAGATTTCTCCCGGCAATCTTGATTCCAGCTTGTGCTTCTTCCAGCCCAGCATTTCTCATGATGTACTCTGCATATAAGTCAAATAATCAGGGTGACAATATACAGCCTTGATGTACTCCTTTTCCTATTTGGAACCAGTCTGTTGTTCCATGTCCAGTTCTAACTGTTGCTTCCTGACCAGCATACAAATTTCTCAAGAGGCAGGTCAGGTGGTCTGGTATTCCTGTCT
>NW_011494807.1:3576144-3579243 GCF_000754665.1 Bison bison bison | reverse complement strand
AAGCCTGGCTTGGAGAATTTTGAGCATTACTTTACTAGCGTGGGAGATGAGTGCAATTGTGCGGTAGTTTGAGCATTCTTTGGCATTGCCTTTCTTTGGGATTGGAATGAAAACTGACCTTTTCCAGTACAATATCATGGTGTGATTTAAATATATTGTGAAATACAATCACAATAGGTTCAGCAAACATCTATCATTTCATATAGATAAAATGAAAAAAGAAATTAGAATTTACTCTCAAAATTTTTCCTATCATACAGCAGCATTAACTTTTAGTGTTGGTTGCTCAGTCAGGTCTGACTCGTTGCAAGCCTATGGACTGTAGCCTACCAGTCTCCTCTGTCCATGGAATTCTCCAGGCAAGAATACTGGAGTGGATTGCACTTCCCTTCTACAGCAGATCTTCCCAACCCGGAAATAGAACCCGGGTCTCCTACACTGCAGGCAGATTCTTTACCATCTAAGCCACCAGAGAGGCCTAGTGTTAACTATAGCCATCAAGTTGTACCTTAAATCCCTAGTACTTATTTCTCCTATAACTGGAAATTTGTACCTTTTAACCACCTTCATTCAATTCTGCCTCCTTTGTCCTCAACCTCTGGTAACCATAAGCAGTCTAATCTCTTTTTCCATGAGTTTGCTTTGTTGTTAAGATTCCACATGTGAGATCATATACTGTTTGTTTTTCTCTATCTGATTTATTTCATCTAGCATAATGTCTTCAAGGTCTAACCATGTTGTTATAAATGGTAGCACTTTCTCATTTTTATAGATGCATAATATTCAATTGTGGGTGTGTATACCATTTAAAAAGTCTACTTTGTCTGATTTAAGTATAGCAATCCTAGTTTGTTCTCTTGTTTTTAGTTACCATTGGCTTGAAATGACTTTCCATCCTTTGAGTCTATGTGTCTTCTTTAAGGCTTGAGTGGGTCTCTTGTAGGCAGCACATGGATTTTGTTTTTATCCTTTCGGTCATCCTAAGTCCTCTGATAAGAGGATTTATGTTTAAAGCAATTATGAACAGGTGAGGACTTACTATTGCCACTTTGTTTTCTGGTTGTTTTGTAGACCCATTGTTCCTTGTTTCTTACCCAGTTGTCTTTAATTGTGTTTTGATATCAGTATGTTTTGACTTCTTCTGCATAATTGCTACATATTTTTCCTTGTGGTTATCATAAGGCTTACATAAAATATCTTAAAATCAGTTCAGTTCAGTCGTTCAGTCGTGTCCGACTCTTAGTGACCCCATGGACTGCAGCACGCTAGGCTTCCCTGTCCATCACCAACTCCCGCAGTTTACTCAAACTCATGTCCATCGCATTGGTGATGCCATCCAACCATCTCATCCTCTGTCATCCCCTTCTCATCCTGTCTTCAATCTTTCCCAGCATGAGGGTTATTTTCAAATGAGTCAGTTCTTCGCATCAGGTGACCAGAGTATTGGAGTTTCAGCTTCAACATCAGTCCCTCCGATAAATATTCAGGATTGATTTCCTTTAGGTTGGACTGGTTGGATCTCCTTGCAGTCCAAAGGACTCTCAAGAGTCTTCTCCAACACCACAGTTCAAAAGCATCAATTCTTCGGTGCTCAGCTTTCTTTATAGTCCAACTCTCACATCCACACATGACTACTGGAAAAACCATAGCTTCAATTAGATGGATCTTTGTTGGTAAAATAATGTCTCTGTTTTTCAATATGCTGTCTAGGTTGGTCAGAGCTTTTCTTTCAAGGAGCAAGTGTCTTTTAATTTCATGGCTGCAGTCACCATCTGTGGTGATTTTGTAGCACAAAAAAAGACTCTCTCACTATTTCCATTGTTTCCCCATCTATTTGCTATGCAGTGATGGGATCTGATGCCATGATCTTCATTTTCTGAATGTTGACTTTTAAGCCAACTATTTCACTTTCCTCTTTCACCTTCATTAAGAGGCTCTTTAGTTCTTCACTTTCTGCCATAAAGGTGGTGTTATCTGCATATCTGAGGTTATTGATATTTATCCTGGCAATCTTGATTCCAGTTTGTGCTTCATCCAGCCCAGCGTTTCTCATGATGTACTCTGCATGTAAGTTAAATAAGCAGGGTGACAATATACAGCCTTGATGTACTCCTTTCCCAATTTGGAACCAGTCTGTCGTTCCGTGTCCAGTTCTGACTGATGCTTCCTGAGAAATCAGGAGGCAGGTCAGGTGGTCTGACATTCCTATCTTTTGAAGAATTTTCCACAGTTTATTGTGATCCACACAGTCAAAGGCTTTGGTGTAGTCAAGTAGATGTTTTTCTGGAACTCTCTTGCTTTTTAATGATCCAGCGGGTGTTGGCAATTTGATCGCTGGTTCCTCTGCCTTTTCTAAATCCAGCTTGAACATCTGGAAGTTCATGGTTCACATACTTTTGAAGCCTCAGTGGTGTCCGACTCTTTGCGACCCCATGGACTATACAGTCCAAGGAATGCTCTATTTGAGTGGGTAGCTTTTCCCTTCTTCAGGGGATCTTCCCAACCTAGGAATCGAACACAGGTCTCCCATATTGCAGGTGGATTCTTTACCAGCTGAGCCACAAGGGAACTCCTATCTTAAAATAACAACATCCTATTTTTTTAAGGTGGTAATTTATAACCACTTCAACAGAATTCTTAAACTTTACACTTTTACTTCTCTGTGCAATGAATTTTTGTGAATAAAGTTACTTATCATGGTATCAAGATTTTAAAATCTTAAAGTATTACTGGAGAATATGTATTAATTCATTTACATAAATTTCACATAATCATAACTTATAACTCACATTTTGCTTCTACCATAACATAGTTATATTTTAAAAAAAGATGCTTACTCCTTGGAAGAAAAGTTATGACCAACCTAGATAGCATATTGAAAAGCAGAGACATTACTTTGCCAACAAAGATCTGTCTAGTCAAGGCTATGGTTTTTCCTGTGGTCATGTATGGATATGAGAGTTGGACTGTGAAGAAGGCTGAACGCTGAAGAATTGATGCTTTTGAACTGTGGTGTTGGAGAAGACTCTTGAGAGTCCCTTGGACTGCAAGGAGATCCAACCAGTCCATTCTGAAGGAGATCAGCCCTGGGATTTCTTG
>NW_011494807.1:3572898-3576044 GCF_000754665.1 Bison bison bison | reverse complement strand
GGGATGAGATGGCTGGATGGCATCACTGACTCGATGGACGTGAGTCTGAGTGAACTCCGGGAGTTGGTGATGGACAGGGAGGCCTGGTGTGCTTCGATTCGTGGGGTCGCAAAGAGTCGGACACGACTGAGTGACTGAACTGAACTGAACTGAACTGATGTTCCTTTCTACTTTAAAATCAATCTTAAGCCAGACTTGCATTATGGTTTGGCATACACCATTTATTAATTATATATCCAACAAAAAAATCTTAAAGTAAGGCTTATGTATTTTTTCACTATTAAACTTTTGATTACCTCTTATTTAACTTAACATTTTGTACTAGGAAATGGGTTGGGGCTTCCCAGGTGGCACAGTAGTAAAGAATCTGCCTGCCAATGTAGGAGATGTGGGTTCAATCTTGGGCTGGGAAAATCCCCTAAAGTAGAAAATGGCAACCCACTCCAGTATTCTTGCCTGGAGAATTCCATGGACAGAGGAGCCTGGCAAGCTACAGTCCATTGGGTCACAAAGAGTCAGACACATTTGAGCAAGCAATGGCACCCCACTCCAGTACTCTTGCCTGGAAAATCCCATGGATGGAGGAGCCTGGTAGGCTGCAGTCCATGGGGTCGCTAGGAGTCGGACACAACTGAGTGACTTCACTTTATTTTTTCACTTTCATGCATTGGAGAAGGAAATGGCAACCCACTCCAGTGTTCTTGCCTGGAGAATCCCAGGGACGGGGGAGCCTGGTGGGCTGCCGACTACAGAGTCGGACACTACTGAAGCGACTTAGCAGCAGCAGCAGCATACACCCATACACACACCAGGCAAAGGGCTAGATATGGAAGGAGAGAGAGAAGACTAAGACATGAGGGTTTTAATCTAAATAGTCCTGCATACAAATTTACCTGCACAAGGTGTACTTTGAGATTAGGACTATAATGGAATTTTAAAAATACTATAATGCTGCCCCCAAAATAGAAATGCTTCAGAGTAGAAAAGTTAAGAGAGGTAGCATTTGAACAGACCATGAAAGATATAGAACTTAATAATGTCATTATATTATTTCTCTCAAAATCATTATTCTTTTTCTGGGAAATTTTCAGAAGTCATTGCTTTTAATGTAGTTATTGAAAATTTTCTTTTTCTACATAAATAAAAATGATTTTTGTGTAAATGTGTGTACTACAAAAAAATTAAGTTAGTTATAATAATGTAATATTATATATATAATAAAATATTATATATAAATATAAAAATATATAATACATAATAAAATATTATATATAAATATAATTTAAAAATGAAGTGTTAAAGCATCATATCTGTAATGCTATATTAACAGCACAGATTCACTTATACAGCAAGGAGATCTCACCAGTCAATCCTAAAGGAAATCAACCCTGAATATTCATTGGAAGCATTGATGCTAAAGCTGAAGCTCCAATATTTTGGCCACCTGATGCAAAGAGCCAACTCACTGGAAAAGACCCTGATGCTGAGGGAAAGATTGAGGTCTGGAGGAGAAGGGGGCAGCATTGAGATGGTTGGATGACATCTCAACTCCACGGACATGAGTTTGAGCAAAGTCCGGGAGATAGTGAAGGACAGAGATACTAGGCGTGCTGCACTCTGTGGGGTCACAAAGAGCAGGACACGACTTAGTGACTGAACAACAACAACAAAGTAATTTTATTTTGTGTTCACAAGAGACATTCAACAGAGAATGCAAACTATATCAATAATTCACTAAAGGATGGACTAGATGAAAGAACACAGCAACAACAATAAGTCACAATAGTTTGAGACTTAAATGAAAAGAGATTCCCCAAGAGAAACCTCCCAGACTTGCTGTGTGGAGGTCAGGGGGAAGTGCTGATAGCAGAGACAGGAGTCATGGTTATAAATCCCAGCTCTACCACGTAAACTCTTAGCAACTTTGCTCTCTAAGCTGTCCAAACGATAATGATCCACCATGTGCTGTAAGCATCGGCTCTCTTGGGTGAATGTGGTTTATAAAATAAACTTATCAAATGTAGTTGTTACTAGTTAGGTATGACTTGAACTTGTTCAAGCTTTCCAAGCATGTTCTGGAGAAGGGAAGCTGAACATACCATATGATGCATTTAATAAGGACTTTCCCTCAATCTTATTTTTACTATTGCATTGACTCAATTTTTCTGAGAAACAGTCGAGTCCTCCTCCTTACACCGTCTACTAGCTGCATGACCGTGGAAGTTTCCTTCTATCCCTCTTAGCCTTTGTTTCCTCAGCTGTAAAGGAAGGATCAGGATAGTACCTTCATTCTGAAGTCTTTTGAGGATTAAATAAATACCACATATGAAGTTCTTGACACAATGCCTTGCATGTAGTGAGTTCCCTATGATTGCTCCTGTTACTATTATATTCCTCATATTCTCAGAGCAATGAAGAGAGTACTCACTAATACATTATGTAAGTCTTGATGGGAACACCAACGTTTCAATTTGTGAGTCTACTCCTGAGGATCTATAGAAATGTGGTTTGAGATTTGAGGTTATAATTATTAAAGACTTTTCTGGAATTGTGCTTTATTTTCTAAAATGTCTTATTAAAATTTAAAAAGCCTATGAACTTATTTGTTCTCCTTGAAACAATTCTTGCCCTTTTCCATCCATCAATATACTGTGCCCAAGTATGTGAACACTCAGAACATCAGGAGCACCACCTTTGCTCTTACATATGGTTTGAAGAAGTATTTAGATAATACTCCTGAGTGACAGAATATCAAAATAGAGAAGAGAGAGGCCTACTGAAGTTTAACCAAGCCATAACTATTCCAAAAGAAATATAGTTGGTTCACTAAATGTCATACTATGGGCCAAAATAAATCCCACCAGGGAAAAAAAATTTTTTTTTTTTAACAAAAAAACTCACGGTGCTAAAGGATTTTTAAAACCTAAAGGCAAAGGAAGAATCCCTTAAGGAAAGGATTGGTAGATTTAATTTCTTTTAGTCAAAAAATATAAATAAAACTAAAAGTAAAGCAACAAACTAAGAAAAATATGTGTAATATAAATGACAGATTTATGCTTTTAATTACAGAAGGAAATAATCAGAGTTGTGGGCAAGGATATATGTGAAAATATTTTATAACAGTGATAAATTAGATAATTCAGTTT
>NW_011494807.1:3571848-3572720 GCF_000754665.1 Bison bison bison | reverse complement strand
TGCATTGCAGGCAGATTCTTTATGAGCTGAGCCACCAGGGAAGCCCAAGAATACTGGAGTATGTAGCCTATGCTTTCTCCAGTGGATCTTCCCGACCCAGGAACAGAACTGAATCCCCTGCATTGCAAGTGGATTCTTTACCAACTGAGCTATCAGGGAAGCCCCCCAAAATGAATAGTATACATTTATTAATATTTAGATTATAAAAACAATTTAAAGTAGTATACTTAAAACATATTTATAAATACTTAAGACAATGTTCACATTTAATGAAATGACATTTATAACACAGTATGTTTAATATAATACAAACTGTAAGTAGTGTATTTTTTTTTAGCAAATATGACTTTAACTCTGGAAGATGTGATTATGAGTATTTTGAGTTTTCCTTTGCTTTTCTATATTTCACAAAATTTAAACAGTATGTACCTTTTAACTGAAATCACAACAAATGGTATTTTAAAAACACATCCTAATCACACCTGAAGTAAATAACTGAGAAAACTATTGTAACATATCTAGCAAAATGTTAAACATTCTTACCTTGATGCTCTCCTCTTTTCTAAGCTAAGTCTTACTTTTATCCTGTTAATTGCAAAGACTGAACAGGGAATTCACAAATTCATTTAAGAATGTATACCACAGAAAATTCTGCTTTATTGACTATGCCAAAGCCTTTGACTGTGTGGATCACAACAAACTGTGGAAAATTTTGAAAGAGATGGGCATACCAGACCACCTGACCTACCTCTTGAGAAACCTGTATGCAGGTCAGGAAGCAACAGTTAGAACTGGACATGGAACAACAGACTGGTTCCAAATAGGAAAAGGAGTACGTTAAGGCTATATATTGTCACCCTGACTTATTAACT
>NW_011494807.1:3571423-3571748 GCF_000754665.1 Bison bison bison | reverse complement strand
GAAGCCCCCCAAAATGAATAGTATACATTTATTAATATTTAGATTATAAAAACAATTTAAAGTAGTATACTTAAAACATATTTATAAATACTTAAGACAATGTTCACATTTAATGAAATGACATTTATAACACAGTATGTTTAATATAATACAAACTGTAAGTAGTGTATTTTTTTTTAGCAAATATGACTTTAACCCTGGAAGATGTGATTATGAGTATTTTGAGTTTTCCTTTGCTTTTCTATATTTCACAAAATTTAAATATGTATTGTAAACATGTTCTACCAATCTTTGACTTGCCTTTTATTCTCTTAATGCTTTCTTG
>NW_011494807.1:3551435-3571046 GCF_000754665.1 Bison bison bison | reverse complement strand
ACGCTTAGTCCTTGGAAGGAAAGTTATGACCAACCTAGACAGCATATTTAAAAGCAGGGACATTACTTTGCCAACAAAGGTCCATCTAGTCAAGGCTATGGTTTTTCCAGTGGTCATGTATAGATGTGAGAGTTGGAATATAAAGAAAGCTGAGCACTGAAGAATTGATGCTTTTGAACTGTGGTGTTGGAGAAGACTTTTGAGAGTCCCTTGGACTGCAAGGAGATCCAACCAGTCCATCCTAAAGGAAATCAGTCCTGAATATTTATTGGAAGGACTGATGTTGAAGCTGAAACTCCAATACTTTGGCCACCTGATGCGAAGAGCTGACTCATTTGAAAAGACCCTGGGAAAGACTGAGGGCAGGAGAAGGGGACAATGGAGGATGAGTTGGTTGGATGGCATCATCGACTCGATGGACATGAGTTTGAGTAAACTCCGGGAGTTGTTAATGGACAGGGAGGCCTGGCGTGCAGAGGTTCATGGTGTCGCTAAGAGTTGGATACGACTGAGCAACTGAAACGAACTGAACTGAACCACAGAAAAAATATGTGGACTTGATATAAATGTCCAACCATGGGCTTAAAAATTATTTATAAAATTTATAAGATAAAATGATGTACATCCATTAAATAAGCATGTTTTAAAGAATAATGTTATGACTAAAGCACATTGCATAGTAGCCTGTTCGAAATGACCCCAGTTAACATCTTTGTTCAAATATCACCTTTTCAATAAGGCCTTCTCTAACCATTCCATTTAAAACCAAAATTCCAACCCATCTATGTGCTGTTGATGTACACTTCAGATGTAAGGACACATACAGCTTGAAAGTGAAGGGCTGGAAAAAGAAATTCCATGTAAATGGAAACCAAAAAAAAGAAGCTGGAGTAGCAACTTATGTCAGACAAAACTGACTTTAAAACAAAGACGGTAATAAAAGACAAAAAAAGTCAGTACATAATGATTAAGCAGTCAATTCAACAATAGGATATAATATTTGTACAATCTGTGTACCCAACATGGGAGCACCTAAATATATAAAGCAAATATTACGAGACCTAAAGGAAGACACAGACAGCATTACAATAATAGCAAGGACTTTAATACATTAATAAATGTGGATATTAAACCATATTCTATTGAACAAATGCATCAAAGGAAAAAATCAAGAGAAACAAGAAAACACCTTGAGACAATGAAAATGAAAATGCAACATACTAAAATTTATGCAATACAGCAAAAGTAGTTCTAAAAGAGAATGTCAAAGCAATAAATGACTATATCAAGAAACAGGAAAAGTCCCAGTTAAACAACCTACTTTACACCTCAAGTACTATAAAAGAAGAACAAAGCCCAAAGCTAGTAGAATGAAGGAAATAAAGATCAAAGTGGAAATAACTGAAAAAAAGACATTAGAAAATATAAATGAAACCAAGAACTGGTTCTTTGGAAAGATAAACAAAATTGACAAACCTTAGCTAGACTTGCCAAGAAAAAAAAGAGAGGACACGAAACAAGAAATTAAAGAGGGGATTTTACAACAGACACTACAGAAATGCAAAGGATCATAAGAGGCTACTAAGAGCAATTATACAGCAACATATTTGACACTCTAGGAGAAATGGATAAATTTCTGGAAACATACAACCTACCAAGAGTGAATCACGAAGAAAAAGAAAATCTGAATTAGTACAGAGGTTGAAACAATAATCAAAAATTCCGAATAAACAAAAATCCAGGACCAGATGGCTTGACTGGTGAATGCTACCAAACATTCAAAAAATAATTCATATCAACCCTCAAACTCTAGAGAGAGAGCACTATCAAACTCCTTTTATGGGGCCAGCATTATCCTGATACCAAAACCAAACAAGGATGCCACAATAAAAGAAAATTACAGTATGTCTCCTATATACAAACAAGTTCTGTTCTGAGAGTGCATTTGTAAGTCCAATTTGTTTGTCCATCCAAAAAAGTTAGCCTTTGTACCCAACTAACATAATTGGCTCTATGTTACTATACTGTAATAGATTTATAATACTTTTCACACAAGTAATACATACAAAACAAACAAAAAACATTTTTAATCTTACAGTGAAGTACCTTGAGAAGTACAGTAGAACAGTACCACAGCTGGCATACAGGGGCTGGCATTAAGTGAACCGCAAGAAGAGTTATTAGGGTGAGGAGGTAGGAGACGGTAGAGGTGAAGGATCATCAGCAATAGGAGATGCAGGGCAAGCTGCAATTTCACTCATGCCTGATGTTGATGGCACAGGTTCTAGTTCCTTGCTGGAACCAGATGCATATTCACATTTTTGAAAGTTTGAAACTTGAGAGTTCAAATGTAGGGGACTTAGCTATATATAGGTCAATATCCCTGGTGAAATAGATGCAAAAATCCTCAACAAAACATTAGCAAACTGAATTCAATAAAACACTAAAAGGATCATATAGTATTGTCAAGTGGGATTTGTTCCAGTGGTGCAAGGACGTTCAACAGCTACAAATCAGTGTGATACACGTTAACAAAATAAAGGGTGAAAATTATATGAACTTTTTAATAGATGCAGAAAAAACATTTGACAAAATTCAATAGCTATTTATGATTAAAAACTCTCAACAAAGTGGGTAGAGAGGGAAATTACCCCTCTAATAAAGGCCATCTATGACAAGCCCACAGCTAACATCATATGTAATGATGAAAGCTGGTACCTTTTTCTCTAAGATCAGAAACGAGACAAGGATATCCACACTTCACCACTTTCATTCAACACAGTATTGGCAGTCTGAGTCAGAGCAATTAATGAATAAAAAGAAATAAAAGACATCTAAATCAGTAAGGAAAAATAAAACTACCACTCTTTGCAGATGACATGATAGAAAAATCATAAAAGATCACACCAAAAAACTGTTAGGACTGATCAACAAACTCAGCAAAGTTGCAGAAAACAAATCAATATATAGAAATATGTGGTATTTCTATTATTTCATAATTAATGAACCATCAGAAGGAGAAATTAAGAAAACAATTCCATTTATAATACATTACAAATAAATTATACCTATAAATTTAACCAAAGAAGTGAAATACTTTTACACTGAAAACTATATGACAGTGATGAAAAGAACCCAAGAAGACACAAATAAATGGAAAGATATTCCATGCTAATGTATTGAAAGAATCAATATTGTAAAAATATCCAAAGTTATCTACAGATTCAATGCAATCCTTATCAAAATACCCCTGGCATTTTTCACAGGAATAGAAATGTTTTTAAAGTTTGTATGCAACCACAAAAGACTTCAAATAGCTGAAGCAATTTTGAAAAAGAACAAACTTGGAGGCATTATGCTCTCTGATTTCAAACTATATTACAAAGCTCTGATAGTCAAAATAGTTATGGCATTGGCCTAATAAAACACACAGGTCAATGGAACAGAATAGAAAAACCCATAAATAAATTCATGAATATATGACAAAGGTGTTAAGAATATACAATGGGGAAAAGATAATTTCTTCAATAAAGTATGTTGGGAAAACTGGACAGCCACATGCCAAAAAAAAAAAAAAAAAAAAAAAAGAACTGGAACACATTCTTATACCATACACAAAAGTTAACTCAAAACTAATTAGAGATCTGAACAAGAGAGACCTGAAACCATAAAACTTGCAGAAGAAAACATAGGTGGTAACCTCCTATCATTGATCCTGGCAATCATCTTTTGGATTTGACACCGAAAACAAAGGCAAGCAAAGTAAAAACACACAAGTAGGGGTTGGTTTGTTTCTGCTTCTGCATGGAGAAGTAAACCATCAACAACATGTAAATATAACCTAGAGAATGGGATAAGAAAATTGCAAATCATATATCTGATAAGGGGCTAATATCTAACATATATAAGGAATTCATACAACTCAAAATCAAAAACAAAAACTTTCAAACAATCCAACTGAAAAATGGACAATGGATCCTAACAGACTTTTTTTTTCCCCCCAAAGAAGACAGAGAGGGCCAAAAGGTACATGAAAAGATGCTCAGCATTGCTAATCAGAGAAATGCAAATCAAAACCACAATGAGGTATCACTTTATATCTCTCACACCATTAGAATAGTTATTATCAAAAAGACAAAAAATAACAAGTGTTGGCAAGGATGGAAAAAAATGGAACCCTTGTGCACAGGTAAATTGGTGCAATAACTGTGGAAAAAAAAGTATAGAGCTTCCTCAGAAAATTTAAAAATAGAACTATCATATGATCCAGTAATTCTAAGTATTTATCTGAAGAAAACAACAACAGTCACTTGAAAAGATATATGTACTCTCACGTTCAGTGCAGCATTATTTACAATAGGCAAGATATGGAAACAAGCTAAATGTCCACTGACAGATGACCAGATAAACAAATTGTGAACCCACTCCAGTATTCTTGCCTGGGGAATGCTCATGGACAGAGGAGCCTACAGGCTGCAATCCATGGGGTCTCAAAGAGTCGGACCCAACTGAGAGACTAAGCACAGCACACAGCACAGCGTATGTATATATACTCATATATATATGAATACTATTCAGCCATAAAAAGGAATGAAATCTTGCTATTTGGGACTACATAGATAGACCAGAGGGTATGGAACACATTCTTATACCACACACAAAAGTTAACTCAAAATTAGAGACCTGAATGAAAGAGACCTGAACCATAAAACGTGTAGAAGAAAACATAGGTTTTTCTATGTTAAGCAGAAAAAGTTAGAGAAAGACAAATATCATATAATCATATATGGGCTCTAAAAAAGCAAAACAAAACCATGAACCCACAGCTACAGAGAACAGACTGGCGGATGCCAGAAGGTGGGGTGGGGGTAAGGGGGGCAGGTAACAAGTGGTTGAAATTGGTGATCATAAGGAACAAATTTACAGTTATAAAATAAGTAAGTCACAGGAAAATAATGTACAGCATGGTGACTATAGTTAACAATACTGATTGCATATCTGAAAGTTGCTAGGAAAGTAAATCTTAACAGTTCTCATCACAAGAAAAAAAAATGGTAATTATGTATGATGACAGATATTAACTTACAGTGGAGGTTATTTTGTAACACAGAAATATAGAATCATTACATAGTATACTTCAAACAAACTAATACAATGTTATTTGTCCTTTATACCTAAATAAATAAGGATTCCATTGACAAAAATAAACTATTTGTCTACCCTATTTAAAAAAAAATTACACACTCTGTCCCAGCATCTCTGACTGCATTATTCAATCTGTGCTTTTACTTTCCCAAACACTTAATATCTTCTACCATACACATAATTTTTCTTTCATTATGATTATTATTTGTCTTTTTCTACATAGAATATTGGTAGAGTCCTAATGAGAGTCCATTGAATAAATGAATGAATGACTTTATGTGGATACATACATTAAAAGGGGCTTCCCTGGTGGCTCAGATGGTAAAGAATCTGCCTGCAATGCAGGAGACCTAGGTTCGATGCCTGGGTTGGGAAGATCCCCTGGAGAAGGGAATGGCTACCCACTCCAGTTATTCTTGCCTGGAGAATTCCATGACAGAGGAGGCTGCTGGGCTACAGCCCATGGGTTGCAAAGAGTCAGACACAACTGTGCAACTAACATACATTAAAAAAAAAAAAAAATAGAAATATTGCAAAATGCTAACCGTAGTTCTCTTTTTAGATGGTATGATTATTATTTTCTTCTTTATACTTACTAGGTTGTACAAATTTTCTGCAATGAACATGGATAACTTTTAAAAGGAAAAGTAGTGTATATATGCATGTATATGTTTATAGAATGTTAACTTACATCTCTAAGTAGATCTTAACCCCTGAATTACACTAGATATGTTATATTTCCAAAGATTTCCTGGAGAAATGAATTTAACAGTCTTTGTCATCAACCTTTGCCATCCTGGAGACCTGGAGAGTCACAAAATATTTCTATCTAACTTAGTTCTGCTTGCCACTTGGCAAGATTAAATAGTGTCTCTGGGTCTACTGTCAGGCATTAAGGGGTACTGAAGACAAGAAAAAAGGAAGAAAGAGCTTTTTTTTTTTTTACAGTGATTGAATAATGACAATAAAATCAAGGTAAGAGAAAGATGAGCAGGAAGGATATAACAATTATAAGTTGCAAACATTTACTGATCCTCTTTTACGCACTAGCTCCCTATAAGTGGGTGCTAAGGTTTGTATAAAAGTGATTGTCACAGAGTGCCTGCCCTCAAGGAGTTTATAATATAGCAGGGGGACTCAAAATTAATGTTTATGCCTTGTCTCTTCCCATATCCCCAGCAGGCCTTTGCGTCTAAAGGCATTCTGCTTATTAGTAACTGCATTAAGTGGGCAGCTGCTGGGAATGGATTAAACAGCTATTGAAACAAGTATTTGACTATTTTCAATTGTCCTGTGGATTACTCCCATATGCGTTATATGCTTTATTTTATTGGGCGGTATCTTTTTGTTTCATTTTAATCCTTGATTAGTTTTCCTTAGCACAGTTATGACATGTGCTTTGGAAGATTTCAAAATAACCTTAAGAATGCTGCTGCTGCTGCTGCTAAGTCGCTTCAGTCGTGTCCGACTCTGTGCGACCCCATAGACGGCATCTCACCAGGCTCCCCTGTCCCTGGGATTCTCCAGGCAAGAACAATGGAGTGGGTTGCCATTTCCGTCTCCAACACATGAAAGTGAAAAGTGAAAGTGAAGTTGCTCAGTTGTGTCTGAAGTCTTAGCGACCCCATGGACTGCAGCCTACCAGGCTCCTCCGTCCATGGGATTTGCCAGGCAGGAGTACTGGAGTGGGGTGCCATTGCCTTCTCCGAACCTTAAGAATAGGCTGAAAGAAATGGGTAAACCTAGAACAGGAGAGAGAGTCACACTGGAATTCCAGAGCCAAGCACAAATGATTCACAGATTTGTTGTTTGAGGTATTGATCTGGGGTGTCTCTTTTTCTTGCCAGAAAATGGAAAAGAGTTTTCAGGGCTCCTCTCAATCCTTCCTGTTTTCTACCTCTTGGGAGATGACAAAAAAGATGGTCACTGTCTGACACAGGATATTTTTGATAAGCAGTCTTTGTAAGTTTTCTCTGAAGAACCCAATTTCTTTGACTTTCCCTCCTGACTCTTTAAAAATAGTTCTTCACGCCCTCCTGAAGCTAGGGACCCTTTCCCAAACATCAGTGTTACAGGCAATGTTTAAATTCTTTCAGATCTGAAAGTAATTGTTTCTTAGCTAGAAATTGAATTATACTTCCATTCTTACATCCAGATAAATGTCTTTCCTTAGGCACCAGTGTTATCAGTATGACTGCTGATTCATCCGCACCCTCGAGTCAGGTGGACCCTGACCTTTCTGCCATACTCACAGTGGCAAGTGTTGGTCTTCCTTTGCACTATTGAGCCACTCTGGTGGAACAGCTGTGGGAACTGAAATTAGGAGACCCGGGCTCAGGTCCCAGACTTACTACTTCTGGTCTGTGACTTTGGTTAAACTAAGTCTGTAATCTATCCAAGGTGGCTGTGAGCACTGAACACAAAGCAAGAGCTAAATCCTTTGTAAAATAGAATCAAAATCATCAAGACCCGCCTTCTGTTCTACTTTTGTTTATTTTTTGGTAACAAATTTCTTGACTCTTCCCCTGCTCCTTACCATCCAAAGGCATTTCCTTTGTATATAATACTTCACTAGCCCCTCCTTACCTGGTTAATGCCCATTCTGCCTTCAGGTGCCATCCTGTCTCTACATCGCCTCCCCTGATTTCTTACCTGGGTAATTTCCTCTTAAAGTAGGCTTAATGATACCATGAATCTTTCCTCCTCAGCTATTGGAACAATTATAATTTTCCACAAGTTATCACTTGATTTACAAGATTACTTGACTACTGAAAGTCAGTGTATCTCAGGAGGCAGACTACTGGATTCTGATCCTGGCTAACACTCCCTAGCTGTGTCATGTTGGGCAATGTAATGAACCCTGCTTTGCCTGAGATACTGAATCTATAAAAGATACTTGCAATGCCTACCACATTGGGCTGTGGTGAGAACTAAATGAGTCAGTATACTAAACCACTTCAAATGGTGCCAGGCACAGACCAGTGCCCAATGAATGTCACCTACCATTGTGAAGTGTGGCCACCACGATCATGGAAGCTCCATAAAGATTATGCTTTGTCTTTCAAGTACAAACATAGGATTTGGCTTAGACTAAGTGCTTTGAAAGATTTGTTGAATATAATAATGGATACTTAAATTAATGGATTCAATTCTAAACCTGTCTTTATCTTAAGAAATGCTGGGATCATGAATTCCGTTCCATTATCCATGTTACATCAATCATGCAAATGTTAAAAAGCATAGGGCTTAAGATCAAATCTTTAAAAAAAAATAGTCCCCTAAATTATAGTTAAATCACTGATAACTCTTTGTATACACCATGAACTTTCATTCCATTGGGTGCTACCTAGCTATTTATTTGTCATGTCTAAAATAATAAACAATAAACATTTACCAGAGTATAAAGAATTCTGCCAGACATTTTTGGATAATAATGAATGAGTAGCTCTATTGGAGATGCTGGTTGGGAAGTTACAACATGAAGGTTAGAGCATAATATCAAACAAAGGCCCTCATGCTAAGTACCAAAAGAGGAATAGACAAGTTCTGTTGGTGGTGACAGATAGTAAAGGACTTTTAGTCGTAGATCAAGGAAAATGGAAAAATCCAAAATTACTTATGTTTGGCTCTCCCCGCATCTACCAAGTCCATCATTTTATTAACATGTAAAATGACTCTGAGTTACTTTTCCTACCCTGTTGTGGCCTGTATCTGCTATGTTCTCCTCTAATGGTTTGTTTTAAAGTTTTATAGATGTAGACAGTTTAACTCAAACATTTCCACTGTATTAACTTTCTTAGTCTTAAAAATCTAAAATATCCTAATGATTGTAAGTACAATAAAAGTATATAATAAAAAGTAGTTATTTCATATAAAATACATCTTTTTTAAAATTTCATGTAATTGGGTCTCTGTTTCAGTGAAGGAGCAAAAGAAATACACATGGAGAAAATAAGACAATCAATGGTTGCCAGGGTGGAATGAGAAGAGATGAATAGGCAGAACGCAGAGGCTTCTCAAGGCATGAAATACTGGCACGATTTTACAATGATGGACACATGTTATTCAGCCACACCAAGAAAGAACCCTAAGATAAACTATGGACTTTGGGTGATTGCTGTATGTTAATATAGGTTCATCTCTGATTTTTAAAAAATGTATCTTTGTGGTGAGAGATGTTGATAATGGGGGAAGCAATGCACATATGGGGGAAAGGGTGTATGGAAAGTCTTCCCGTCCTTATACATATACAGGGTGCATATATTGAGCATATTATAGCAGAAAGACAGAAAGGAAAGAATCTGGGCTTCGGATGACATCTCTAACTACTGTGCTCACCTTCCAGGTACTGCTAAGTCACTTCGACTCTGTGCGACCCCATAGACATCAGCGCACCAGGCGCCCCCGTCCCTGGGATTCTCCAGGCAAGAACACTGGAGTGGGTTGCCATTTCCTTCTCCAATGCATGAAAGTGAAAAGTGAAAGTGAAGCCACTCAGTCGTGTCCGACTCTTAGCGACCCCATGGACTGCAGCCCACAGGGCTTCTCATGGAGCTTGGAAATCATACCTTCAGACCCAGGAGATTTCTCCTACCCCTTTTTTCCCCCTGTAGTAGTAAACTTAGCAGTGTGCAACTGAGCTGTAGACAGGGGGCAGCGGGTCCCCTCACCAGCCACGCTGATTAGGGGCTGCAAGTGAGTCGTGTGCTCTGCCACCACTGTTCAAATCCACGGGATTCTCCAGGCAAGAGTACTGGAATGGGGTGCCATTGCCTTCTCCACTTCCAGGTACATGAAAAACTAAATATGCTTGTTACTGACAACCCTTCATTGACTATTCTGTTACAAGCAGACAGAATTATGTGGCGTATTAGTGTCCCTTGGCCAACACACTGCAAGACCACACAGTATCAAAAATATAAAAACTGGGTTATTTTTGAAACGGTCCACGTGAATCAGAGAAATGTCTGGAACACGGCAGTGGACTGGCTCGTGGGAGTTAAGGAATTGTGGGTTCTGCCATTTTAATGCCGGCACCAACCAGTTAAGTGAATGGTAGTGATCAAGTCATGTATTTTCTTTTGTGTGCAATTTCCTTACCTGTGAAGTACGGGGTTTACACTAAGAAAGAAAGCACCTAAGTCCTTTTCATCACTAACATTCTCTGACTTTGTGTTTATAGTAGTATGCAGGGCTGGGTTCCCCCAGGAAGCAGACTGAATCAGAGATGAGCATTGAGGAGGTTTATTAGGAAGTGCTCTTAGGATCACCACCTGGGGAGGAGCTGGGGATTGGCCAGAGGGAGCAAAAGAGCCACAATGCAATCTTAATGGAAGCTGAAGCTGGGATGTTGGAGTGAGAAGGCCAGGTCTTATTATCCCACATCAGTGAGTCAGTGGAGGAGGCTGTCCCAGGACGTGTGCAACCTTGGATGAAGGTCTTTCTCTTCAGCAAATGGAACCCATGTAAAGGACTGGGGGCAGAGGGCCTTATGTGGGGAGTACTCTCAGCAGGGGGAGAATAGGCTTTCACTTCTGAAGGGGATCTAAGCAGTGCCATAAGCCATCTGCCATGGATAGGAACCAAAGCTGATTTGTGTTATCAACATAAGGTTGACATTATGATCTTTCCATTTGAATAAGAACAATCAGTATGGAAAACTTTTAAACCTTCATAACAGTTGAGAGAACTGTAGAATGAATCTATTCCTTCCCTCAGCCTCAATAATGGTCCACATTCTGCCACTCTTGTTCCATATCGTCTTCACGTCTACCTTTTACTCCTTTTGCTGGAGTATGTTAAAGCAAATTCAAAATATTATACTAGTCACTTACGGTTGATTAAACTCAACATAATACAGGGTGTCCATATGTGTCTCTAATCTTAGAGGTTTTCATTGACTAGATTATTATTTTAAATTAACAATATCAATAACATACAGCCTGACTCTACGAGTTCATGTCAAGGGCTTCTCATGGAGCTCGGAAATCATACCTTCGGACCCAGGAGATTTCCCCTACCCCTCTTTTCCCCCTGTAGTAGTAAACTTAGCAGTGTGCAACTGGGCTGTAGACAGGGGGCAGCGGGTCCCCTCACCAGCCACGCTGATTAGGGGCTGCAAGTGAGTCGTGTGCTCTGCCACCACTGTTCAGATGAACAATGGCCAGCTATGAAGCATTACTTGGTAAATGATAACTTTGTGGTTTCCAGTGTCAATAGATTCAGGTTTCAAAATGGTGTTTGTTTTATCTATGCTCGCACTTTTCCAAAACTTTTTCACATAATGGCCATGTTCGAGCTGTCTCATTTCCAAACAACCATGTCCAGTGACTCTCGAATAAAATGGAGGGTCTCAGGCCTGCCCCTGTAAAAGGGGTGTCAGACCTAAAGGGGTGACAAACAAAACCAAAGGTTTGATTCCTCCTAAAAGCCAACTGGGGACTTTGCTGGTGATCCAGTGGTTAAGAATCTGCCTTGTAATGCAGGGGGTGTGGGTTTAATCCCTGGTCAGGGAACTAAGGTCCCATATATGGGCAACTAGGCCCTCAGGCCAAGACTACTGAGCCAGCATGCTCTGGAACTTGAGAGGCCTGCAGGCCATGACAAAGACTCCGTCCGCTGCACCCAAGAGCAGATGCAGCCAAAAATGTTAAAAAGTCAATTGGTAGGCTAGGGGAAAAGTCCAGACTGAACCATGTCTTGATGTATATGTTATCTCAGGAATTCATATGAGGGATCTGCTCCTTACTTTGCTTTCTGGAAAGTGCATCTTTAACTCCGTGCCATTTTCCTCCTTAACGGAAGCCCGACTGCAAAGCTAGACAAATGTTTTCGAATGCTTAAGTGATTGTCAAGAAGCCTGAAGGCCTGACAGAATGGCTTCAGCCACTGCTCCGCGCTGCATCTTTATCCAGGAGCACAGCACTAGTTCCTATTTATGGACTGCACCCTGCTCCGTGGGCAGAACACACAGCACAACTACCAGAGCAAGACAGATGAGGACTAGAGACTGCAGAGCCGGAGAAAACTCTAACTCAAAAAGATACGTGCACTCCAGCGTTCACTGCAGCACTATTTACAATAGCCGAGACATGGACGCAACCTAAATGTCCATCAACAGACAAATGGATAAAGAAGATGTGGTACATAAATGTTAATCAGAATAAAGAATGAAATAATGCCACTTGTAGCAACATGGATAGATCTAGAGATTAACATACTAAATGAAATCAATCAGACAAACAAGCTCTAGCCATGGCATCCAGAGAAAAAGAAATAAAAAGGAATCCAAAGTGGAAAAGAAGTGAAACTGTCACTGTCTGCAGATGACACGGTACTATACATAGAAAATCCTAAACATGCTACCAGAAAACCACTAGAACTCAGCAATGAACTTGGTAATGTTGCAGAGTACAAAATTAATACACAGAAATCTCTTGCATTTCTATATACCAACAACGAGAGATTGGAAAGAGAAATTAAGGAAACAATCACACTTACCATCACATCAAAAAGAATAAAATACCTACTAATAAATCTATGTAAGGAGGCAAAAGACTTGTACTCTGAAAACTATAAGAAGCTGATGATAGAAACTGACTGAACATGACACAGATGGAAAGATATGCCATATACACCATATTCTTGTAGTAGAAAAATCAATATACTGCCCAAAGCAATCTATAAATCCAATGCAATCCCTATCAATTTACCAGTGACTTTTTTTTTCCAGATTTAGAACAAAAAAAAAAAATCTTAAAATTTGTATGGAAACATGGAAGATCCTGAATAGCTAAAGCAATCTTGAGTAAGAAAAATAGAGCTGGAGGAATCAGGTGCCTTGATTTCAGGCTAAGCTACAGTCATCAAAACATTATGGTACTCACACAAAGACAGACTTATAGATCAATGGAACTGGACTGAAAGCCCAGAAATAAACCCACATACCTATAATCAATGAATCTTTGACAAAAGAGGCAATAGTATACAATGGGAAAAAAACAGTCTCTTCAAAAAGTGGTGCCAGGAAAACTGGATTGCTACATGTAAAAGAATAAAATAAAACGTTCTCTAGTACCATATATAAAAATAAACTAAAAATGGCTTAAAGACCTAAATGTAACCTATAAACATATAAAACAGAGGAAAACACAATACTCTTTTGATATTTTGATCCACCTCTCAGAATAAGAAAAATAAAAATAAGTGGTACGTAATTAAAGTTTTTGCACAGCATAGAAAGCCATTAACAAAATGAAAAGGCAACCTACAGAATGACAAAATATTTGCATATGACTGACAATAGATTAATTTCTAAAATTTAAAAACAGCTCACACATCTCAGTATCAAAAAAACCACCCAATCAGAAACTGGGCAGAATATATAAATAGACATTTAACCAAAGAAGACATATAGATGGCCAAAAAGCACATGAACAGATGCTCAACGTTGCTAAATGTAAGATAAATGCAAATCAAAACTATAATCAGGAGTTACCTCAAACCAGTCAGAATGGCCATCATCAAAAAATCTATAAACAATAAATGCTTGAGAGGGTGTGGAGAAAAAAGAACCCTCCTACACTGCTGGTGGGAATGTCAATTGCTAGAACCACTATGGAGAACAGTATGGAGTTTCCTTAAAAAACTAAAAATAGTGTTACCATACGATCCAGCAATCCCCTCCCTGGGCATATATTTGGAGAAAACCATAGTTCAAAAAGATAACATGCTCTATAATATTCAAATTATGGCAGAAAGCAAAGAAGAATTAAAAAGCCTCTTGATGAAAGTGAAAGAGGAAAGTAAAACAGTTGGCTTAAAACTCAACATTCAGAAAACTAAGATCATGGCATCGGGTCCCATCACTGCATGGCAAATAGATGGGGAAACAATGGAAACAGTGAGAGACTTCCCTTTTTGGGCTTCAATATCACTGCATTTGGTGACTGCAGCCATGAAATTAAAAAACATTTGCTCCTTGAAAGAAAAGCTATGACCAACCTAGACAGCTTATTAAAAAGCAGAGATATTACTTTGCCAACAAAGGTCTGTCTAGTCAAAGTTATGGTTTTTCCGGTAGTCATGTATGGATGTGAGAGTTGGACTGTGAAGAAAGCTGAGCACCGAAGAATTGATGCTTTCAAACTGTGGTGTTGGAGAAGACTCTTGAGAGTCCCTTGGACTGCAAGGAGATCCAACCAGTCCATCCTAAAGGAGATCAGTCCTGGGTGTTCACTGAAGGACTGATGCTAAAGCTGAAACTCCAGTAGTTTGGCCACCTGATGCAAAGAGCTGACTCTTTGGAAAAGACCCTGATGCTGGGAAGGACTGAAGGCAGGAGGAGAAGGGGATGTGAGAGAATGAGATGGTTGGATGGCATCACCGACTCAATGGACATGAGTGTGAGCAAGTTCTTGGAGTTGCTGATGGACAGGGAGGCCTGGCGTGCTGCAGTCCTTGGGGTCGCAAAGAGTCGGACATGACTGAGCAACTGAACTCAACAACATTCAAAGCAGCACTATTTATAATAGCCATGACCTGGAAGCAAACTAAATGTTCATTGACAGACAAATGATCCAGAAGATGTGGTTCACATATACAGTGGAATGTTACTCAGCCATAAAAAGAATGAAATAAGGGCATTTGCAGCAGCATGGCTGGACCTAGAGAGAGATTACCATACTAAGTGAAGTCAGCCAGATAGAGAAAGGTAAATATATGTTATCATTTATATGTGGAAGTTAAAAAATGATACAAATGAACTTTAGAAAACAGAAACAGACTCACAGATATAGAAAATAAACTTACGGCTGTCAAAGAGAAAGGGCAGGGATGGACAAATTAAGAGTTTGGGATTAACAGATACAAACTACTATATATAAAGTAGATAAACAACAAGGACCTATTGTGTAGCACTCAAATATTTAAGGGAACTATATTTAATATCTTGTAATAACCTATAACAGAAAAGATTATACATATAGCTGAATTACTTTGCTGCACACCTGAAACTCACATAACATTGCAAATCAACTATACTTCAATACAAAAAATTATTTTTAAAAGACTAAAAACAAAAAACTTTTGTAGCTCAATTGTGAGGAAAAGTCAGGTAAACATGGCAATCTAATAAGAACAGTTACTTAGAAGTATAGAAATAAACTAAATACTATACATCTGAACACAAAATCTGGAAGCTTCTTTATGACTAAAAGTGCTTAGACACTTGTGAAAATACTGTATCTACATATATCACCTTACTGTAGTCTAAGAAATTTAATTTTTTTCTCATGCTGCTTCAAAAGTTGCTCAAATGTGTTCAAGGTTTGAAAGGCAAAAGACACAGAATATGCTTGGAGAGTGAAATAATAACCTTACAGGATGTTTCCAGAATGCTCATAAAAGATTTTTATTTGTATGCATCTGTTTCAGGGTCCCAAAATAGAATATAGTTTTAGTAATTCTTCTAAAGTTCAAATATCATTAAGACTGGATAAGAATCAGTGAAATTATTTTAAGAAATAAAACTTAAACATTAGATGAAAAAATCCTAAGAAAAATATTAGCAGATGAAACTTTTTCTAAGACTGCAAGGTTAATTTAACATTAGAAAATCAACTACAGACATTCATTACAGTAACAGAGAAAAATCATGTGCTTATCTCAATAATTCAAAAGTATTTGACAAAATGGAATACACATTCATAATAAAAACCTCTTAAAGAAGGAAAGAACTATACTTACTATATACTGATAAAGGGTATCTATAGTAAACATCACATTTAATGGTGAAAAGTTCACAGCATTTTCTTTTAAGTCAGAAACAGACAACGCTGCCTGCTATTAAAAATTCAGCCTTACTACAGAGAAATTTAGGCAAGAAAAATAAAAAGTATAAACACTGGAAAGTAACAAAACTATATTCCATTTATAAAACCATTGTGTAGAAGAAAATAATCTATACAGAATTAAAAAATGCCTAATACAAAACCAATATACAAAATCCAATCACATTTCTATACTCTAGCATAAATATTAATAGTTAAATATAATTTTTGAGAGATGCCATTAATACATCTTCAGAAGCATAGAGATTATAGGAGTGAATTTAAATGATGTATAAAACTCCTATGAATAAAATTATAAAGCTTTTTGAAAATATGAGAAATTAAATCTTATATTCATGGATTGAAAAGTTCAACATCACATAATTGTCAGTGTTCCTTAAATTCAACTTGATTGCAATAAAATTCCCTAAAGTTTATTTTCCTATGAAATTGAGAAGCTGACTCTAATTTTTATATGGAAAATCAAGGAGTCAAGGGGAAATTTAACTTTATAGATAGCACCATTTACAATGAAACAATAATTGATTCAGTATGGTATCAATTTAGGGACAAATTGAGCAAAAGAACAGAAAAAAAAGTACATACATACTTAGTTTATAACAGTAGTCATTGCATTTCAGGAACTTTTCAATAAATGATGCTGGGACTATCCATATGGTAAAAAATGAAATTGTGTCTATACCTTATGCCACATATGAAAATCAATTCCAGGTGAATTAAAGACTTAAACGTACAGGGTAAAATCATAAAACTCTTAGAAGACAATATAAGAGACTATCTTTATAAGCCAGGATTAGGTTTGGTTTTCTTAAATAAGACTCAAAAACCCCATGAACTATACAGACAAAGTGATAAATTAAACTTCATTAAAACTAACAACCTCAGTTCAACGTTTACCATTAAGATAGTGAAAGGACATGCCACGAATCAAGAGAAGATATTTGTAAAATACATAACAAGAGAAAATGGGCAATGGAAAAGAAAACAGGCTCCTCACAGAAGAAGAAATCCAGATGGCCAATGAGAACATGGCCTTCATAAAAATACCTCACTACTGAGTAACTCAAGAGCAAATCACAGTAACTATCCATTTGTTACCACTAAATGGGCAAAAAATAATAATAATCAGATACAATCAAGTATTGGTGAAGGGATGCACAATTTATTTATATCTATCTATCTATCTATCTATCTATCTATCTATCTATACTGTATGTTCGGAGAAGGCAATGGCACCCCACTCCAGTACTCTTGCCTGGCAAATCCCATGGAGGGCCTGGTGGGCTGTAGTCCATGGGGTTGCTAAGAGTCAGACACAACTGAGTGACTTCTCTTTCACTTTTCATTTTCATGCATTGGAGAAGGAAATGGCAACCCACTCCAATGTTCTTGCCTGGAGAATCCCAGGGACGGGGGAGCCTGCTGGGCTGCTGTCTATGGGGTCTCACAGAGTCAGACATGACTGAAACGACTTAGCAGCAGCATACTGTATGTTAATGGAAGAGTAAATCCATACATTCAGTGCAGAGAATAATTTGGCCTCATCAGTAAATAAAGATGTACAAACCCAGTAATTCCACTCCCAAGAGAAATTCTACAGTGATGACCAGGAAAAATGTATAAAATCTTTATAGCAGCAGAAACTGGATATAATCCAGATTTCCACTAACAACGGAATGATGAAAACAGCAGTGAATATAAGTGAATCATATACCATGCTCCATGCAGCAAAATGGCTAACTCTTAGGAACACAGTGTCATATGAAAGCAAGCCAGAAAGAATATATATAATATGATTCTATGTATATAAAGTTCCTTTACCAACAAAGGTCCGTCTAGTCAAGGCTATGGTTTTTCCTGTGGTCATGTATGGATGTGAGAGTTGGACTGTGAAGAAGGCTGAGCACTGAAGAACTGATGCTTTTGAACTGTGGTGTTGGAGAAGATCTTGTGGTGTTGAGAGTCCCTTGGACTGCAAGGAGATCCAACCAGTCCATTCTGAAGGAGATCAGCCCTGGGATTTCTTTGGAAGGAATGATGCCAAAGCTGAAACTCCAGTACTTTGGCCACCTCATGCGAAGAGTTGACTCATTGGGAAACTCTGGGAGGGATTGGGGGCAGGAGGAGAAGGGGACGACAGAGGATGAGATGGCTGGATGGCATCACTGACTCGATGGACGTGAGTCTGAGTGAACTCCGGGAGTTGGTGATGGACAGGGAGGCCTGGCGTGCTGCGATTCATGGGGTGGCAGAGAGTCAGACACGACTGAGTGACTGAACTGACTGACTGATATAAAGTCCAAAACATGCAGAAATCCTTAAAAAATTATTATTGTTTTTTTACAGAAGGACACACATAGTAAAATTACATATTAAAATTGTAGTGAAAGTGTTAGTCACTCAGTCGTGTCAGACTCTGCCACCCCATGGACTGCAGCCAGCCAGGCTCCTCTGTCCATGGGATTGTCTAGGCAAGAATACTGGAGTGTCCCTATTAAAATCATAAGGGGCTGCTAATTGAAAAAAAATTCAGATGGGAGGAGATGGGGACACTGGATTAGAGTGGAGTTCAAAGATCTTGAAAGGCAACACTTACGTCCTTATACTACATATTCATTGTATCATTATTCTTCATACTTTACCTGTATTTTAAATATTCTTATCAGCTTGATAGTCAAAGTTTTTAAAAAGAGATATTAGCTGTAGCGATCTTTACACCGATTAAACCTAGCTTGTGGTTTTTAAGATATTTTCCTACAGAAATCATTTCCTAACATTAATATTGGAATAGAAGTAAAAAATAAACCCTCATTATCCCAATAAACATGACAGAAAATCTTCAAAGAGAAACAGCAGGCAGAGGAGGAGAAAGAGGATAAAATAATCAGCCTCCACAGGAAGCCAAAAGTCTCCCCTGAAAAAGGAGCAAGAGAGATACAGATCCCGCCCCCCATTCCCCCTTGCCCCTCCCCCTCCAGGCCAACAGCGCCTTTAATTCCGTGATAAGGCTGTAAATTCTCTTTGCTGGCCTGGAGTTCAGTGTAAACACTCCAAGACCCTGAGGGACCACAGAGAGAGAGAAACGGCCAGGCTCTGACGGCTTCTCCTCTGGGGGGAATGCTTACTATCAACTGTTGAATCACAAAACCCAAACTCTCCGCATCTATCAAGGGATAGAGTGCGTCTCTGGGGCGGGCAAGGTATCTGGCGTTGGGGGAGGGGGGCCGGGCCAGGCCGGCAGGGTCCCGGGACGCCCAGCAGGGCGCAGCCACAGGCCCGTCCCCCTCCCTCCTCCTCCCCAACGACCTCGCCTCCACCTCGCAGAATAGCTCAGCACCTTCCTCCTCCCGCATCTAACTGGCCTAGATGAACGAAAACATAGATAATATTCCCGAAGTGCCACTTGGGGAATGAAAAAGGAAGACGCGCTGGCACGAAGTTGATAGATACTTCTTTCCACGTTCACGTGGCAGATGAAAGCACAGCTTATAATTCAAGTGGGTGTCTTGCGATTCCTTCCCAAGAAGGAAACACACGATGTGTGCGCGGCAAGGAAAGCTCAGCCGCTTGGGGGAGAGCAGCCTGCTTGCCCTCTACGGGCAGAGCCAGCCCCAAA
>NW_011494807.1:3543284-3551335 GCF_000754665.1 Bison bison bison | reverse complement strand
GCCGTTAATGACTCCTGGAGTATTAGCTCAAGTGTTTTCTTTTATATTAAAATAAAAGATGATTTAGGAAGGTTTCCCATGGCTTCTCAGTAACTTAGGCCAGTTTATAGTTCTTAAATCAACTTTATCGAGGTATAATTTACATACAACACACTGCACTCATTTGGTGTATGGTTTTAGGAGTTTAAACTGTGCAGCTAACCATGATGAAGATGTAGAACATATCCAGCACCCTTCAAAGCTGCCCTGCCCCTCTGCCACCATGGCCTGTCTTCGCTGCCCTGGCCTCAGGCAATTGCTGATCTGCTTTCTGTCACTATAGATGAATTTTGCCATTTCTAGAATTCCAAATAAGTGCCATCAGCCAATATATTTTTAATTCACGTTCCCCCTCTCTGATAAACTGTTTTCTGAGGTGCTTCTCTTGATTCTTACTTTTCAAAATGGCACTTTTTGCTTTTGCTCTCCCAGCTGGTTTTTCAAATTTTAGTACATGCACTGCTAAAGGGAGTGTTTGGGGCCTGATTTTAAACTTATAAACCAGAAAAGTTGAAGATTTCTAAACTGAAGTGTAAATATGTATGACCCACACAATTATATTAAAAAAAACAAAAACCACTTCCATCCTAGCTGTTCCAGATGAGGTAACTGGACAGGTTGCCCAACCCCATAACTGTGGCCGACAACAAGTGTTGCTTCTGGGGGAGTGTGACAATTTACACTCATTTACAATACCCATGGGTAGAACAACAACAAAAAAAATGCTGGCAGATCAGCCAATTCTGAAAACGTGAAACATAAAAACCTGACAATTATAATCATTGATGAAAATCTCCTCTCTGTTCTGTCACTGTCGGGGACCACAGAAGAAGGTGGTTTCTCTCTTGACATTTCTAAGATGCTTTCTGAGAGGCAGGGAAATTTGGGATAATATAATTGTTTCTACTAATCGCCAACTACATCCAGTTCAGAAAAAATAGAATCCTTCTGACAGTGGGCAGTGTTAAAGTTCCCTCTCTAAACAACAATATCTTCTTAAGCACAAGGCTTTTTAGGAACTCAGGGCCTCACTTGTCCCGCCAGGACAATTTTCACCTTTCTCCTGTATCTTCCAGGCCATTAACTTTGAGACTTTGCAAGGCTACAATTCACACAATCATAGAACTTCATCCACGACAGCAGAAAAGGAGAACACAGACTGTTTTCCTGCCTTCTATTTTTGTGACCTACCCTATCTATTTTAATGGCAATTAAACTCTGGTGCCCTCTCTTATCTCCGCTAGCTAAATGTATTTAATTCCACCACTCCCATGGGGAATAATCCCAAATCTAAAGCCTGTGCTGTATTAAAGACCCATAGAATGCTTAATCAGAGCAAACAGAGGATTTGGTTTGTATAAACAACAAAAGCTCATGTCTTTTATGTCCAGAGAGCAGGACTAAAAGAAGAAAATGACAATAAATCATTTCAAGAAACAGCATAATGTAAATGTTGTATGTTTATTTAAAACTTCATACGATCATTTGTCTAGAGCTACAGCCCAGCTTCAGAAAATGACTTGCCATAATGAGGTTCGGAGGCGAGTAGCATTCAAGAGCCAAAAGACATATTGCCTCCTTCCCAAACGGGCTTATGGGAAAAATGATAAGCTCTTAAGCAGAACCAAAGCTTCTAAGAGAATAATGCAACAGTGACACGTAGTTTGATATTTTTGGTTTCGTTTTGCCTTTTTAGCAGTTTTTTGTTAAGGTATTGGGTTACACAACAAGCTGAAATAAGAGTAAAAGGATGTGACTTTTAATCCAAGCTGCTATCATCCTTAAGTTTACTTTCAGTGAAAGGAAATAAGACTAACCACATGAGTGGGCTGGGGCCGGGGGAGGATCTAGTTGTCTAGGAGCAGCTTCCCCCTGTGTTAGCTGTTTATGAAGAAAGATGTGTTCAGGGATTTAGAGCTGGGGCAGGCTCTGCCTTCAGGCTGCCTGGGTGTGAATTCTGACTTGGCCATTTGTCAGCTGAGTAACTTGGGTAAGACTTCTTTATCCCTCAGTCTCCTAGTCTGTAAAATGGGATAATGATAAAGGCACCGACCTCAGAAAATTATTGCAAAGATTAAACACATGTGGAGCTTGCTTAAACAGTGTCTGACTACTAATGAAGAACAGTTGCCTTTCAAAGGAGAGACCCTCCACATGTCTCTGGACACAGCATTAAAAAACCTGTGGTTTCAGTAGAAGGTGACGACGGGTAGGGGTTGAAGAAAAGAAAGTTAGTTACTTGGCTCTGTACCCCCCAAAGACCATGTTTCCTGGAGAGAGGGAGCAAAATTATCCTCAAAAATGTTTCTAATGTAAAGTGTAAATACAATTCTATTTCCACGTTACCTCAAAACCACCACATATGAGAGTAAATCTTATTTCCTAAGTCTACATTGTCTTTTAAAAAAACAATAATTTTATTTGCTTTTGTCTGTGCTGGGTCTTCATTGCCGCGTGTGGGCTTTCCCTAATTGCAGTGAGTGGGGACCACTCTCTAGTTGTGGGGCACGTGGTTCTCATTGCAGTGGCTTCTCGTTGCAGAACATGGACTCTAGGACTCAGGCCTTCAGTAGTTGTGGCGCGTGGGCTCCACCGTTGCAGCTCCCAGGCTCTAGAGCACAGGCTCAGTACTTGTGGTGCACAGGCTTAGTTGCTCCCAGGCAAGTTGGATCTTTCCGGATCAGGTATTGGGCCCACGTCTTGTGCTTTCACAGGCGGATTCTTTTAACACTGAGCCACCAGGGGAGCCCTGCATTGTCTTTTAAGGTGTGCATTCTTTTCTTGTTTAGAATACCATGGGACCAGTTTGGCCATTCACCCCACTCCAGTACTCTTGCCTGGAAAATCCCATAGACAGAGGAGCCTGGTAGGCTGCAGTCCATGGGGTCGCTGAGGGTCAGACACGACTGAGCGACTTCACTTTCACTTTTCACTTTCATGCATTGGAGAAGGAAATGGCAACCCACTCCAGTGTTCTTGCCTGGAGAATCCCAGGGACAGGGGAGCCTGGTGGGCTGCCGTCTGTGGGGTCGCACAGAGTCGGACACGACTGAAGTGACTTAGCAAGCAAGCAAGCTTGGCCACTGTGAGCTTTAATATGCTGTGGGTTGTCATAATGGTGGCACATACACAATCACTTATAAAGCCTGGTTTCTGTAAGGTTCAGAACACTCATTGTATGGATGAACTCTTCAGTCTGACTACAGTTGTATCTTAGAAGCTGGATTCGGCTGCTCACAATATATCCTTGACAGTTGATGTGGCGAATTTTCTTTTTTTCCTCATGGATTTATTTGAAGAGTGGTGGTGGGGAAACCCTGCCAAACTTTCTACCCTATAATAACCAATCAGAGAAGGTGGTAGATGGTAGGGAGTTTGTTTTATTACATAGATGTTGATATATAGTAATGTTTTCTGTGCTCACACATTTCAAAGAAATACAGAGAAATTCTGAGGACATCATTGATCACTAATTATGAGAACTCATTCTTGGAAAGGAAATTGATCTGAATGTACAATGCAACCTCAAAAAACATCAATTTTGTACTTTGTTAGACTATTAATAAAAATTCCAAGGGAAAGTGATGTTTCATCAGTCTCAAGTCCATCAAATCCAGTTCTTCTAAATCAGAAAGGTGAAGCTATTACAATGCTATGATATGGCATTTGCAGGTAATGGCCTTTTTCTCATTTTTTTCAGATAAAGTAATAGTATGTGTGTGTGTCATGGTACAGTTCTTGTCTAGATAAATAAGGACTCATTAAAAAAGTCAACTGTTATTCAGTTAAGAGCAATGTGTCATTAATGATAAATATTCCCACTTAATCCAGGATATTCCAACCCTGTTTTTGAGACACCGAAGCAGTAAGATAACGTGACTGGTGTCTTGGTTTTTCCATTTTCCTTTAGTTTTCTTGAATTTGAAAAGGTGAGGTTTTCTTATAAAAACCCAATCAGTATTTTTATTTGTGTTACAAGCTTTGAGAAAGCTAAATTGTCAAGTCACTACCTTTCTGAGGCTTATAATCCAGAGGCAGAGATAGAGAGAGATAACATGGGATATTTTATAAGAAAAGATAAACTCTTTAAATTTTTGAAGAGAGATTTCACTGTCTTTATATGACAAATTCTTCATAAAATCTATAGAAATATTTGCTGGAGAAATTCAGAGGAGAAACTCTCCTCCTTGGGAGAAAGTCAGTGGGAGAGAGAAGCAGAACTTTGCCTGAAGAATGGGAAGGCGGGAGGAGAGGAAGTAAGGGCCAGGTGCATGCTTCAAGAGCTGTACATTCATCGACTCAACAAATGTTAATTGAGCTTCTACTAGATGCCATGTACTGTGCTCATTCGTGAGGGACGGAGGACACAGGCTGAACGAAGAGGTCCAGGCCCCGATCTCAGAGCTGTTGCAACCAAGACCACAGGCCCCAAATGGAGCTGCTTTCACTAAGCCTCAGGACACCAAACTGAGAGGTACCGTTCCAGCTCTCCCAGAAATGGAACCTGGGTCACCACCCCACAGAAAGGAAAGGAACTTTGCAATAACTGACTTGATCTTTTGCCTGGTTAGCTTCCTTGTTCCTATTCCATTCTGACTATAAAAGTCTTTCATTTTGTACAGCTCCTTGGAGCTCCTTTTTGTCTGTTTATACTGAATTCTGCCTGATTCAAGCTGATGTTTGCTCAAATACATTTTTTAAACATGCCTCAGTTTCCTTTTTAGCAGAGTTTACAAAGAAAAACTTTCATTTTTAGAAATATTTGCATTACCAGACTCATTTAAATGCCTACTTTAGATTGTCCCAAGTAGGGAGACAACTGTTAATCCATTTTCTCTCCCCTCCTCTCTTTCTGATCCCTGTCCTCACTCAGGAATGCAAGTCTTCATGAGGTCTCTCCCTTTCTCCCTATTAGAGAATTGTTTTTATGAACAACTGGATACATTCATATGAAAGATTGAGAAGACCAAAGGTCTCCTTTGGGAGATGTATTTTAACAGAAGACTGAGTTGCAGCTAATGATGTAAATCCAGGTACCAGCAAGATTTCCCAGAAGGCAATCTTGGTGTGAGGAGGTGATGGGGGGCGTGGGTACAGAAAGTCTTCCTCTCCCCTCAACCCTGCAACCACATCCCCAGGCAAATATACCTACAAGTACTGATTTATCAAAGCTCTGATATTACTTTAAAATTGCTGAAGCTTTTACAATGAGTCAATTTGTCAACTAATTCAAACTATTTCTCTGAAGTCATTTAAATGAAAACAAAAATAAGAGTGAAATCTTTGAGCAGCTTTCCTCTGTTCATACACCTTGTAGATCTAGTCACTGATTTCTTCTCACTCTTTGCTTCTTTGAGCATTTTATTATCTTTTAATTTGGGAACAACTTTCAAATTAAAGTATCCATAAGAGATTATTTTCAGTATTTTCCAAAAGTAAGGGTCTTTAGTAAAGTTATCTTTGGTAGAGATTCTGAGGAGGAGGGTTTGGAAGGTCAAGTTTCAATGTGCAGGAAGTAGAGTGTGGTAAAGAATTAGGACCTGTGGTTAAATTGACCTTGATTATATCTAAATTTTACCACTTAATACTATGGCTTTGGACAGTTTCTTTACCTTTCTCAGTGGCAGCTTTCTCATTTGCCAAATGTGGATAATTATAGCCTGTCTTATTAGATTGGTATAAGAATTTGATCAATGAATGCATAGCACTGATGAAGTCCTTACTAATTAATCATTACTGAGTAGTCATTCTTTTATGTAGCAAGTGTTTATTTCTGACTAAGTGCCGAACTTTGTTTCAGAACTGGGATACCGAAGTGAAAAAAGTTCCTGTCTCGAAGATTGTGTTCTAGTTGGAGTTCCCATACAATCAACACATAAATAGGTAACATGTCAGGTAGTAAGTGCTATAAAGAAAACTGGAGCCAGGGAAGGAAAGAGAAGGCTGGTTGGGAAGAGAGGATTTCTTGCAACAAGGTCAGGGCAGGTCTTTGTGATATTTAAGCAGAGTCCTGCCTGGGTGAAGGTAGTGAGCCCTGGGCAAAGTCAGGGAAAAGAAAACAAAAGCACATAAAAGAGAGTTTGAGGTCAGGATCACAAGATTTGAGTCTAGGAGCCCCAAGATTTGCTTTCTCTTTGCCAAGTCCACTTTTGAGTGATTCTGTCATTTGGTGCAACATTTTTTTTTAAATGCTGTTTAATTTCCTCAGTTATAAAATGCAGACTTCACTACATGTTTCCTTGAAGTTTTGGGGAGGACTGAAGAGACAAAACCTGGGATGAGCCTGCAGGAATGAGCCCCAAAGTCACTCCACAGAGCTGTAGCCATGCTTGGAGGAAGATGCTGCTGGGGGAGCAGTCAGGCTGCCCCCCAAGTCCACCCCACACCTGTAGAAATCTGCACCAGTAAAAGGATGATTCTGCTTCAGGTGCCCTGCTAATGTTGGGACCCTCCTCTGATGAGGGTTATCTTCTCCAGATCCTGAATCTGGAAATGTCCGGATCATTTAAAATCCCTGTTGGCTTGTATAAAAGCAGGTGTTATGAGTTTTCCTGGTGCGTCAGAACAGACTAGGATGTGGTTTTCAAACCTGGGCAGAGTATTGCTGGAGAGCACTGGCTGACTTACACAGGTCAATCATGTCAAGTCATTCCACAAAGGTCAAAACTGTAACATCTAATTTATCTACAATCCACACTAGATGTCAGTAATGCCTTCCAAGAAAACTCATTATCTGTCTAAATCATAAATATGTCAAAACCAGCATCAGCTTCTAGTATTATGCCAAGCATATTCAAGCAAGAGGATGGAGCCTCTCTTATGTAGAACATTATTCAATCTAGCCATCATTTACTGAGTTTCTCTACATAAGGCCACTCCTGGAATAGAACCCCGGGCCTCACAGGGGTCTTCAAGAGGAGGAACTTTGCAATCACACAGCATGGTCAGTGGAAAGCATTCAATGCTTTGGAACATCTGGGACCAGGGTGGGGACAGAGATCCCTGAGAATCAGGACAGAGGCCATAATTGTGTTTACACAAGGGTCCTGCCCACTAGTATCTATGGCCTAATCAATACCCTGCAATTTGTCCAGATTAAGAGTCCCTCCTCTTAATAAGTGATGAAGCAGGAGATAGGCAGAGAAGACAAGATCATAAAGTATTCCAAAGAGCAGAAGAGGGCTGAGAATGCTGCCCTGTTACCACTGCAGGGGTGGTGGCAGGGGGTGGGGGATGGGCACCTGGGGAAAAGAAACATCCCATAAACTGTGATCCTCTGGAGCCGCCCAAGTTCCTCAAATGCAGCAACCTAATGCAACATCATAAATAAGTACTTACACATTGCAAGCTAGTGGTACCTTGGGCATGGTACCAAAAGTCAGAGATTCCAGAAGCCTGGAGCAGAAAGCATCCCCTCTAGTGGCAACACACCCTCATCACTGTGATAGACGAGTTCCAGGCCCTGGTAAGTTAAATCTGTGCTATTTTACAATAGCAGTTGTTTTTTTCTGCTTTACATGACTTGTGCTTATTGACAATGCTTTTTATGATGATTACTTTTACAGTCAGCTTCCCCACAGCATGGGTGCTTGAGGGTTAATAAAAGCACACAGTGACTATTTTCAACTATTTTCAGATTTGTAAAGTTTTTCTGGACCATTTTATTAAGCTTCATAGCTGGGACTCGGGATTTTTTTTTTTTTTTTTTGAGTGGTTTTTATACTTTGAAAATGTCTTTCCACACACAGTGTAATGGGAAAAAAAATCCCCACAAATAAGAATTCCCGCTGCTGCTGCTGCTAAGTCACTTCAGTCGTGTCCAACTCTGTGTGACCCCATAGACGGCAGCCCACCAGTTTCCCGCATCCCTGGGATTCTCCAGGCAAGAACACTGGAGTGGGGTGCCATTGCCTTCTCCAAGAATTCCCACTGGCAGGTGCTTTAACAGCTCTAAAATTATAAAGCCAAGAGCTCATTCTCATATCTTTAAAAATGACCCAGGCCTGGGGGCC
>NW_011494807.1:3522872-3543184 GCF_000754665.1 Bison bison bison | reverse complement strand
GGGGGCCCCCTATTATTGTTTTCTTGGTTCTATTAATAGATTTCCTTAGCTGGTGCCCTGCGATGTATAAGTACATGGCATGTTTTTTGGAAACACTAACACTGTTTTGGAAGTTTCTTTTTCTTTCTTGCAGACTTGACATTACATGTTTGATCAGAAGTAATCATAATTTATACTTTTTTTTGTATACTAGCTACTTGTTTTAGTTTCTCAGAGTGGGGAATGTCAGTGCAGAGAAAGGACTATTTGTGAGTTAAAACCCCTTGAAACACAGAACACGTTTGATACTTGAAAACTGTTCCAAAAGTCTGTTTGGTTTCCCTCTTCAAAGTGGGCAAATGCAAGCTGAAAGTGTTTTGTATGAAAACCCCACTGCTGTCTGTCATCTCCTGGGCTTGATAAACACAGATGAGAACTGAAAACTTCTAGCTCAGCTCTGCAGCGTCACTGACAACCTCTCAGCCCATCCCGGTTTCCAAGCAATTCATTAATTTTTTGAAAAATCTCTACACATAGCTCCACATTCAAAAGGCATAAAGAGCCCACGATAAAAAGCAAATCTTTTACACTAGTGCCTTAGTCCTCCAATTTCCTAGTTTCTTATGTGTTCTTATAATAATATTCCACGCATATAAATAAACATTGGTGACCTACTTTCTATGCAGTTTTAAATCTGCTTTCCTCACTGCACGGTATATTTTGGAGGACGTGTCTTCTCAGCACCTATAACTCTACAGAAGTCTTTTTAAAGGCTGCTTAGTGTTCCTTACGTAATCAACAGGTCCCCTTTTGATGGACATGGAGGTCATTTCTAGTCTTCTGCTCTTGTAATCCATGCTTTGGTGAAACCCAGTTCCTAGGGCGGGACAGACCTCTGGAAGCATGGGGAAAAGGCACGAATACCATAGAGAAGCTGTCCTGCTTCCAAGGGGAGAGGAAGCCCTGGAAAGTGAAGACACGGCACACTTGCTTGGATGCTTCATATTTTCAGCTATGCAGCTGCCACACCAACACGGTTTTCAAATAAAATAATTTCACTCTTTGTGACCTCCAAAACATATAGTAATTTGCTCCTAAAGCCAGGAAGGTTTCATCCCAGTGCAGATTTCTAGTGAAAATGATGATGTTCGCATATTTTTCATTTATTTCTCTCATTTTCCTGTCCTTGCATGGTGCTTAATATGCAAAAATCACCATCTTCACAGCTACCCAAGCCAATTTTACATGCTGTTCAGAGTATTTCAAATAGAAAATAAATTGCTTCTACTTTTTAAAATGCAAAATCATACCACCACTGAAATAATCTTGCCTCTAATATATTGATAGAACCTGAATCTAATCAAGTCTCTAATTAACAAATTATAGAAGAAACTGGGAGAAAGGATTGAGTTCATACCCTGAAGAAATATGCAGCCAAATCAGAACATGAGGTGGTCTGTAAGGCAAGTATTGCAGCTTTTTCCATAAATTTATATCACAGAAAAGGGTGGAGACCCAAGTATATTCTAGAATAAGAGAGACTTAGGAGAAATAACAACCACATACATGAACTGAATTTCAAATTTGATTCAAACTGTCTGTAAACAAACCAATTCCTTCTTTGAAGCAATGGAGAGAATTTGACTATGAACTGGGTAATAAATAATAATAAATTATTGCTAGTTTAATTAGGAGAAATAATGGCCTGGTGATATATGCTTTAAAAAAAGAAAAAAGAAAAAGCCCTCAAACAGTGATGCATACTAAAATATTTATCAGTGGAAGGATATGTCTGGGAATTGTTTTAGAAGAGCCCAGGAAAAATCATTCGAGGAGATAAATGAAACATGATTAAGAGAAATTATTGTTAGTTGCTGAAGTGGGATGTGGGTACCTCAAATTCACTATATTATCCTTTGAATTTTGGGGTACTGCATTAGTTCATTAGGGCTACCATAACAAAATACCATGGTTGGCTTAAACGCCAGAAATTTTCTTACGGTTTTGGAGATGGAAGTCCAAGATGAAGATGTCTACAGGGTTGGTTTCCTTCTGAGGTCTCCCTCCTTGGCTTGTAGGTGACCGCTCTCTCTCTTCACCTGGTCTCTCTTCTGGGACTATCCCCTCCTTTCTTATAAGCACACCAATCATGATCGAATTAGAGCCCACTCCCAGCGACCTTAGTCACCTCCAAATACACTCTCCAAATACAGCCACACTCTGAGGCACTGAAAGTCAGGACTTCAGCACATGAATCTGGAGGTTATTCAGTTCATGAAGATGTCTGTGGACATTTCTACAAGAAAAGGCTTTATAAGTAAAAAAATGTTAGCTTGTGTAAGAGGCAGTTTACCACGGGTAGCTTTCTGGCTAATCCACAAGTAACGTCAGGTGAGCCAGATTAGCTCAAATAGAATCAAGTGGCCACTGACCACAACTTAAATCAGCTGAGATGTTTCAGTTACTTGATAAACACAACAGACCTCAAACTCTAGGAACCCAGGTTTGGAGGATTCTGTTTTATGAGTTGCAAAGATCACTCCAAGGTTGGAAAATATCTGCACTCTGAGAGGAGCCAAGCTCTTCCCTCAAAACCTGGGGTACTGGGCCACTGATGTATGGGAAGGGGTGGATTGTATGTGTGTAGCTCCCAATTGTTTTTTTAAAAAAAACCTTAAGAGACTTCTTTGGCCTTACCCTCCACTTTTTTTTTCCCCTCCTGCACTCTTTACCCCTCTCCTTCTTAAAAAGTAAACCCAATGGCCATTTGGATAAGCTTTATATTACAAATGAACAGCAGGCATCCAGACACAGACAGGTTTCTTGGTACTCTAATAAACTGCTTGTGGGTTTTCTTTTTGGAAAATTATCTTGACAGTGTATTATCAAGAGCCACGATCTAGTACTCTCACTTAAGATATATATTCTTGCCTAAAATAATAAAAAATTACACGTACAAAATGGTTCATCACAGTAGTATTTATATTACCTAAAAACTGTAAGCAACAGATGCACACTTAATGGTAAAATAGTTAAATTGTAATGCATTTAATTGCTAGAAAATTGTACAATCATTAAGTGAGAACACCACAAACAAAAACCTTGAACTATTTCTTTACTTCCTGGTACAGGGGGAAAAAACACAAAATCAGAATTCAGACAAATCTGGACAAATTTTTTGTGATATATACACAAAGAGCCAATTTTATTAGTATACAGCAAACTCACAAATCAACAAGAACAGCAAAAAAAACACAACCCAATATTTCAATGAAACAAGGAGTGAGGAGGGCAAACAATTTACAAAAACAATTTACAGAAAACATTAATGACTGACTACATGAAGCAGCGTCAAGTGCTCTCAAAGTTAAGAAATGCCTATCACAATTACAGTGAGATTCTGGGTCTTATCTGGTGGCAAAGTATTCAAGACTGAGGAGACGGTTTGAAGAAAGAGGAACTGTTGATTAATGTGTAGACTGTAGAATCCCTATAGAGCACAATTTGACAATATCATTCAAATTTTACAATCCACATTCCCTCACTCAGGGTTCCACTGCTAGTTACTCCAAGGAGACACCTACCTGGGTATATAAGGCATGTAGGCCTGAATGACTGCTACCAAATTCTTATGTGAATAACTATGATGACGGTAATAGCTGGATAAAATTATGGCATGTCTATATAGTGGAATACTATGCAGCTATAGATGAAAATGAGATAGCTGTGTTTGCTAGCATGAGATAATATTCAAAAAGCTTTCTTTTGTGAAATAAAAGAGTATATATGTATATCTGTGCATTGGTATATCCCAATGCTCACAAAGTGTGTGGAAAGAGGCACGCTGGCCCCCAGCCTTTGGTTCCCTGGGGAATGAGATGTGGTTTGGGGGAAGAGTCAGCTGGGAGTCACCTCTGGTTTTCTATAATTTTATATAGAAATTTTATATAATTTACTCTTATAACACAAAAATTCAAAGTGATAGTTATAAAGGTATTAGATGATCATGGGAAATATTCAGAGTACTGAATGATAAACAGGAGAGAAACCTGAATGTGCAAAATAGTACAAATTTATATGACAAAAGGAACAGAAGGCTCTCAGATGATAAGAGTTTGTGATTTGGTGATGGCATCATAGGGGAATTTTTTTTCTCTTCTACATAAATTCTCTGCCATCTGCTTGCATGGTTTTTCCCATTTTAAAATGATTAAAAACACAATAAAACAAGCATACAAATTTAGTTGACTTCAACTAAAAACCAAAAATTCATATATTCCCCAGCAGTGGGTCAGCAATGAACAGACCAGCATGAGAAGCCGGTAGTTAATCCAGAAACCTGAAATCATGAGAAAAAGGTTCCCAGAGGCTTGTTCCTTGGCTACCCAGCCTTACTGAGGTCTCTACCAAAGATCCAGAGAACCGCTAAGTTTTATGGACTCGTCTCTTAAATACCCCTTGAGTACAGCCAGCATGGTTGATTCCCTCATTCCCATCTAAACCACTCTCATCTCTGACACAGACTATTGCCATCACCTCTGTCTGGCCTCTCCACATCTTCTCATGCCTCTTTCCCAGCTAGTCTCCACAAAACCCTCCTACACGTGCTTTGTGAGATGGCCACATTCTCTGTGAGATGCTTCGTATGGAAGCCTTTATTCACAGGATGAAGCCCAAGTGCCTTGGTCAGTCCTTTAAGGGCTTATAATCTATCTACACGTTAGCCTCCTTCACACTCCAAATATTAAATGAGGAGACCCAACCAGATATTCACCTGCCCTAGGTGAATAGATAAGTAACAAGGAAGCATGGCCATGACAAGCACTAGGATAGTAATGAACAGATTCTAAGAACAGGAAGGAGCTGACCTCCCTGAGATGGGGTGATCAGGAAAGGTCTCTGGTAAGAAATAGTAAAGTTGATTCCAGAGCATTGTGGGATGAGAAGGAAGAGTAGATTAGCACCTGCAAAGTCTGTAGGCTAAAATAAGTGATATGGGAGAGAAAAAGAAAGGCAGTGTGGCTAAAAAGAGTGAGTCACAAGATGGCATGAGGTAGGGCTGGGGATTTAGGCAGGGCCTCAGTGCCATGATCAGGGAAGGTGTTGGCATGTTAGTCTAAGATCAGTGAGAAACCACACTCCTTTTATTGATTAAACTCCAGTCCCACTGGGGCTCTTTCATATCTTTGAATGGTTTTACATCAGACCGGGCTAGGATCATCCAAACCTGATGTTCTCCTGTCTGCAAAGCTCATTTCTTCTTTTGTCATCTGGTTGATGCTAACCCACTGGCCATGCCTAGCCTCCCAACTGAGGTCAGGGCCCACCACATATTTATATCTCCTTGTATTTTTCACTGGTGGCACTTATTACAACAGAAATGAATTGATTACATGTCTGTTCATCAACCCCAAGGACTGGGCATGGGCCAGGTACTTTTAAAATACTCTTGAATAAATATACAAATGAATACATATACAAATTCATGAATATTGTGGCAGGCTTAGAGTTTGTTTGATGGAGGCTAGCAATGACTATAGATACTTTAAAGTTGGAAGAGATTCAGAATCCACTTAAGCCAAGTCAGTTGGTTTACTGACAAAGGATGGGTCCTAAGACAAGAAGCCCCAGGCCCACAGTCACAAAGCTCATGCAGGAAACACTTCTGGACCCGGGGATATTTCTCACTGAACTCTGTGGCACTAGAAAAAAGTCCTGGGGGAAGTGAATTCCTCAAGACAAACTTTTTCTGGCTGCGAATAACTGACTAGGAAAGGAAAAATAATGTAGACAGCATTAGTATTTCACTGATGGATTTAGTTACATAGATTAAAGTGTCAGCTTGGTAAGGTTCCAGCATGTCTGGTCTGACACTAGTTTTAGAATGAAGGTAAAGACATCCAGAGCTGGCTCCATGACGAGTTGAGTAGCAGGGTCCCCTGGGTCTCTCTCTCTCTCTCTCAAAACCTTGGTTCGGTTTGTCATGGTGGGTCTGATTGGCTCCAGAGAGGCCCAGAGCTAGAAAGAATAACAGCGGTGTACAGTCCAGGCCCGAGACCTGTTGGCACCAAAGTGTGGGAAAAGCTCTCGCAAGGCCTGCCCACAGTCAGCCCGGTCCAGACTGAGGTTATTAATCTTTCATGTCCCCAAACACTCAAATCACAGAGTTTTGAAAAGAAAAATAAAGTGGGATGGCTGGGAGGCAGCAGGGCAGGGTAGAAAGACCAACAGAAGGTGACTTGAGAGTCTGGCCACCTGAAGTCCCTCAATTGGAATCAGGAGGGTTGTACCAGGTGATGGCAAAGCTGTCTATCAGCTTTATGGTTGGGTTTGAGGATTCTGAATCCCATTCAAATCTAGCAGATCTGAACACATTTGTCAGTGTGGGCAGAGCTTACGATCACCGTGTCAGACTGCCTAAATCCCAGTCTTGGCTCTATCCTGTATTTGCTGTCTGCTCTAAACCTGTGTCTCAGTTTCCTCATCTGTAAACTATGCCTCAGACAGTTGTTTGGAAGATGACAAGGGATGCTCTATTAAAGTGGCCATCATAATAAATGCTCAATCAATGTGAGCTATTACTATCACTGTCTTCTGACACAGGGAAAGCATGCCCAGAAAAGACATAAACCACAGATAGCCAACCAAAGGCTCATGATCACTTACACAGGATGGAAGATAATTCCTCACCTGTTGTCTCTACCCAAATGATGTCAAAGAAAATAATGCTCAGGACACAGATAACTAAGCAGGTTCCCAAACTATTCATATGCCTTGATCTCATTTTTGCAAAATCCCATACAAAACCCATTGTAAGGATATAGACAAAGGATAGGAAGGAGGTACACAAAAGAATGTTCGCAGCACTTTGTCTCTGAGGGGAAATGATGGAAATATGTATATGGTTTCTATTTTCTATTTTATTTCTTATTTGCCTATTTATATTTTCTAAATGTGTTCAGCAAACATGTATTATTCTGTGAAAACTAACTCTTTGATATTCAGGTCAGAGTACAGGATGAACATAAACCAAATTTTTGTCAATGGCTTTATTATATTTATAGATCACTCATCATCTGGGACCCTGAGCCACTCTCACTTTGTATTAATACCTTTCCATTTGGAAGTTATCCATACAAATGTTCCTGGGCTTCTAATCATAGAAAAAAGCAAAACCAAGACTGAACAAGTGAAGTGTCAGAGGGGAATTGAAGCATGGAAAGGGTACACATGATAATTATTTGTTAAGTGAATGAATGAATGAAATGATACTGTAAGCAGATGTTCATGACAAGGCAACTGACAATACACAGAGACTGACAATGTGACTCACAGCATGATTCCAATTTTGCAGGAACACAAGGAACACCGCCCCCCCTGCCCCCGACCCCGTGAATGTCTCCAGGCCCTAACAGCCTATGGGCACAATTGGAGTGACATTAATGGTAATAATTCAGATGGCACCAGCACGTGTCCCTACCTGCTTAGCAGAGTATCCCCTGAAAATAATGAATTCAGTGGATAATGAGAAAATAGAGACAAAGGTAAAAAGAAAATTATCTTTTGTTGTCATTAAAGTGGTTTTTCTCAGTTCGTTTTTAACATATCAGACTGTCATCCTTAACTTTCAAAATGTACTCTTTGGAAAGGCTGTTACATTTCTCTGCTTCTGTGAAATCTAAAGATGTGTGAAAGTATAGGCATACGCGCCTGTGTGTGTGTGTGTGTGTCTCCTGCATGGTGTGTGTTCTTCAGCCAGTCTCTCCTTGAAGGGGATGGATGGCCTTAAATGTTTTCTATATTCCATGGCCCTAGGTCAGCACTGGGCACATATCACAGGAAAACCACATTTTCAGTCTGGAAAAAAGCTTCAAAATCTCTCCTGCCCTTTGGCCTAATGGTGTTTTCTGGACTCTTCAAAGCCAGACTGTCATTTTATGGCAAGGCTGGGGCTCTCTGTGCTAATACTGGCTAACTGAAATGGAAGCCAGGCAGTAGCTGAGGATACCCCCGAATAATTCCACTCACAGAGCCTCCATCCTTCTTCCCCTCAGTAATCTAAGAAGTAGAGTGGATCAGGTTGAATTTAAAGATTTAATGAGTAAAAGAAAAAAGATAAATCTGAAAGCACTTCTGGCTTTCAATACTTTGTTTCTTTTGAAATATGGTAAACGATATTTTGGGGGAAAAGAGAAGGTGCAGATAGAAAAACGAAGAGTTGAATTAAGTTCTCCTTTTCCTATTCATCTGAAGCATTTTTATTAAATTGCTGCAGCTTATCTAGAACAACTAGAGACCTACAGGGCTCACTCACTCTTTGTTTAGTACTGGCTTTTCCTTTGCTTTCCCACTGACCCTCCACTGCCCACTCACCACCACTTATCCCTGGGAGAGACCTGTCTCAGTGCATTAATGAAATCACTAATGTCTGGCCGTATACACCCTAATACCACTGTTTCTAGCGTGACATTTATATGATGCTCAGCCTCCAGTATCTTTCATGAGGGAGTTTTTATGTGTCACTGAAAAATACTGGATAACACTCTTTATTAGCCCCCTGATACCCCCAGCCCATCAATACTTGTCCAGCCTGATGAGATCATGCTATGGTTCTTAATCAGAGTGAAAGAGAGCAAGAAATACCTTTATTAAAAAATCAATTAAAAACCAGTTGCCCCAGGTAAACAAAAAATCATCAGGGCATGAAAAGAGGACAAATACTGAAATGAAGTGGCAGGCGGCACTGCTCAGGAAAATGCCTAGAGATGACCAGTCACTTCCATAAATGGTAGTGTTTCTTTTTGTCTTCTTTTCGATAAAAACTGTTTCCTTCGAGTATTTCCTTCAAACACAAAACTGCAGCCACTTACCATTCTTGTGTGCTCTAAACAAATTTTCTTTGAGCAGGGATGGACTGTTGCAGAGACACTGATAAATATACCTGGTCCTCAACATATCGAGTCACAGGGAGGAAGCCTATTTGACCTACCAGTGTGGTGCAGGCCTTGGGTTTCTGCATTAGTAGCAGGCGGGGTGATGGTTTGAAGTCCAGATTTGAAGTTATCATTCCCAGAGAGTTCTGTGTAATTATGCTGAGAAGAGGCCAGAAATCTGCATTTTAAGTAAGCATTGCAGATGGGTCATATGTAAAAATAAAGGCTGAGAAACCACTCTTATAAGAGGTGTGATCCACAAGCCTGACCTCCAAAGTTCACCAGAAAGCCCTGGGTACTTAGGTCTTCCAGTGAACACAACCACGTAACAACCCATTCCAACCAAGACACCGAACATTTACCTCCCGCCTAGAAAGGATCTCTCAGCCCTACTGTAGTCTTGCCTCAGTTGCTTCAAGTAATCACTGAACTAATTTTAACCACTGTAGGTCAGTTTTGCCTGTTCTAGAGCTCTGAATAAAGGATGGAAGCAGTCTTTGGTGTCTTGCTTCTTTTGCACAATATCCCATTTATGAGATTTTGTGATATAATGAATGTTAGCTCATTTCTGGGTCACATTTAGCCAATGCCAACGACCATCGTCATCAGTATCATCATTGTCATCAATATCATTTTATCCTCTGAAGATTTTTTAAATTATTATTTTTGTCTTCTTTACTATTTGAAAGTAATGAAAATAAACGTGGTGACCACACAGCCTGGGAATAATACTCTTTTTTTTGGCAGGATGACAGTCCTCCTGTTGGAAGGTCCAGGTATTCTCAGCTATATCAGAGAAACACTGAGACATAAGACATGAGATGACTGCTTCACCTGAGTTTGCTGCCACATGGACACCAATCACTGGAGCTCTGTGACTCTGACCACAGCAACTATATATGATTTCCGAGAAAGTCGGGGCACAACTGTTAAATGAACGTTTCTGCTTAAAACATATGAATTCACAAAGCTCACAAGTAACAGGGCCAGATTCCCTCAGTAGTATTCTTGCCTGGAGAATCCCATGAACAGAGGAGGCTGGCAGGCTATCGTCCACAAGGTCGCACAGAGTCGGACATGACTGACGCGACTTTGCACGCACACACTACCTACATCTCAACTTCTAGAAAGCTGGCATGGAGTTACATGCATTCTCCTTAATTGTTCTCCAGCTATGATACTTAGAATACAGTTATTTAGAAAATTAGGAAGAATAAGATAGGGCACAAGTATTCTTGTGTTCACTTCTGGTTCAGCTGGGGTTCTTTATATGGAAATGTAGATGGAGAGACTAGTGTTAGATTTATTTTATTATTTATGTATTTATTTTTGTCCTGAAGGCTTTCAACCTGAAGTCCCTCCAGAGTGGATGAGAAACTCCTTCCAGGAAAATGAAATCTATGGCCTAAGAAATATATGGCACTAAGCTCTATTTAGTAAGATATTCCCCTGGTAGAAAGCCCAACATTAGACATTATGCCCTGTTTGGAAAAAATAACATTCATATTAAATAGTCTGCATTTGGAAGAAAAAAGGGATAGCAAGAAACAACAACAAAAAAAGCAGAAGTCCCGATGAGGGTAACTTTTCTTTGCCATGCTCATGATGACTGAGCAAAGTGGCTCATGGGAAGGACAAAATATTTTATTCCATAGCAACCAATGTATCAGCCAGCCAGCAATGGAACATAGAGTGAGCGAGGAGTCCGAAACCCCTGTGTGAACTCCTGGAACAAGCGTTCTGAGGCCCTGCCAGTCTTCTTCACTTATGGTTCGTTGGAAGAATCCCCTTGTTTTGCTTTTAGTACTTAATTTTGCAGACCTTTCTTTTCATTAATTTGTTTCATCAATAACTGTTCTGTGCCAGCTTTGTGCCAAGTTCTGGGCAAGCTACAAGCTGTTTCTGGCGGTCTTAAAAAAGTAAAGAATCTCATTTTAATGTGGCGTGGGAGACACACTAATTTCCTGAAAATTTTGTTTTGGCTCTATTTTAAAATGTGTAGGATTATCATTTCTCTCAAAGACATAAAACTGTAGGGCTTGATTTGTGTCTAGTTCTTACATGGTCCCCAGGACATTATGTTCAGTGCATCTTATTATGTGTCTCGTCTCCCTGCAATCTGATCTCCTTGATGGCAGAGGTTGAGTCTTAATCATCTTTGTCTCCCTAGGGCTTAGCAGAGGGTCCAGGCTCCAAAACTGCTCAAAAAAATTATTCAAGAGATGAATGAACAGAATCAGAGGAGCTTTGCTACTCTGCCTCAGAAAAAATATAGATGAACACTTAAGAGAAGGTAATTCAATTAAGAATCAACGGAAGAGTTGATATGAAATGCTCATTCCCCTTAATTAGGTCTGGGGTGGGTCTCAGGAAAGCAAGTATTCAACAAACTCCCCAGGTGGTTCTCAGGATCAGACACATTTGGGAAAGTCTGCTCCAAAGTAAAACACAGCAATACAGATATAAAAGCAGTTGAAAAACAGGGAATAATGCTTCAGCTAGACACCTTATTTGTATAGACAATAAGCACTGACACCTAAAACACCCTTGAAAAACATGTTACTGCTAGTATTCATCTACATAGAAGTTGTGTTTCAAAGCCAGCCTTCCTCTCCACAGTGACTGAGCTGTGGCTCTGCCCCCCGGACACCAGGCTGACAGCCCCACCTCCCGAGGTTGCAGGACCTTAGTCGTCCCTCTGTTACTACTTCCATCGCCCAGTTTCAATTCTTGATGTAAATGAGGGCCGTTCTGAGGTTGTCCGAGAGCTAAATTTACTGCCCATTGATTTTCACGAATCCTGCGGGTCCCGTGAAGTCCTCTTAAATGAGTATCAGATACAGGAACAAAGCTGGGAAATTGAATAGGAAACACTAGCTCAGGGTGAAATGCGGATGCTCATCTGCTCTGCTGAAAAACACAGGCCCAGTGTGATCCTGCATAAGCCCAGGCCAACGCTCGTAAACACATATTTTAAGGAAAAGCCTCAGTCATGCCCCAATTACTGTACAGATGTCCAGGTTAGAACAGGACAAATGGGCTAGCGACTCTAATTGGCTCCTTGGACAAATTCAAATTTTGAATAAGCCAGAGAAAGGGCGAGGTTGTTGTAGCATTATTTGGTGATAACTTCCTGCAAAAGCATTACTTAATTGACATCCTAAAGCCTAATACAGCCCCTCCTAGAACTGGTCATGAAGTACTACATGCAAACTTATGAATCCACAGTGATGAGCAACGATGCCTCTGCCAGTGAACGGTGGGTACCATGAGTCAGTCAACTTTCTTCCATCCCACAGTCAAATGCAACAGGCTCCCATGCCAATGTATCCATTTGCATTTTAGTAATGGAACAAATTGCGTATCTACTGTTAGATTCTCCTCTGCTAGGAGGTAGAAGTATAAAGCAAAATGAATCTCGGTCTCATGCCATGCAGAGTTTATAATCTAATAGCATGGTTGTGCCAAATAAATAACATCATCAGGGTAAAATGTGCAAAATCCTCCATCGTGATACAGACCAGTACTTCTCAAACTTTAATGTGCATGGGAAACTGGGGACCTTGTTATAATGCAGATTCTGATTCGGTCAACCTAAGATGGTACCCTGAGTCCCACAATGCTAACAAGCTCCCAGGTAATGCCATGGTGCTGATCTGAGAATCACACACTGAGTGATGAGGCATCAGGCCTCAGAGTACAGATGTCAAGTGGATATATACCTTTGGAGGTCAGGAGAAAGGTATAGATATAATTTGGTCAGGTATAGATGTGTGCATGTATACTTGGTCGTGTCCAACTCTTTGCGACCCCATGGACTGTAGCTCACTAGGCTCCTCTGACCATGGAATTTTCCAGGCAAGAACACAGAACTGGGTTGCCATTTCCTACTCCAGGGGATCTTCCTGACCCAGGGATCGAACCTGTCCCTTCTGTGTCTACTGCATTGCAGATTCTTTACCACTGAGCCACCTGGGAAGCCCATAGTTATAGACACATGGATGGCTTTGAAAGCCACGAGGCTGGCTGAAGCCACCCAGAACAGGAGTGTGGAGTGGAAAAACCATACCACTAATACTGATAATGGATTTCATGCACACAAAGGTGACTGGGATAAAAAAATTCTTTTCAGGGTGGTGAAAACTAGTTAGGAGCTCCAAGTTGGAATCTAGTTGTAGTGTCTCAAATGCCACTTAAAAGAATTTGGTCTTGAAGAAGCAATTCTTGTTCTTGATTGTCCTGGGGGAATGTAGCAGTTCGTGAAGCTGATGGCAAGATGACATCAGCTTTATGGAGTCACATCACCCAGTGCTTATATAAATAAGTCATATTAAACAAGTTAGGCTAATATTCTACTCTGCAGCTCTGGTAATTCCACGAAACGTTTAAGAAAGCAATTTTGGGTGACTTTCTCAATGTTGCAAGCAAGTTATTCCTGTCACCGAGGGCAGACTATAAATATGACACATCTCTATTCGGTAATTACTTTATTTCAGATTAAGACTAGCAATTTTCTTGTCAGAGACAGGCATGCAGTAGAAAGGAGGGAGGGGGGACATTTGGACAGTTCAGCCAGTTTTTGCAACTTGAAAAGCCATCTACAGTTATTTTGTTTAAATGAAGATGGCAGATTCAGCATTAGTCCCAAATTTGTTTTCTCTTGTGGTCTCTTTGGTTTGATACTATTTAAAGTTAAAAACTTTATTAATCCTGTTAAGTGCAGATCTGTCGTGTCTTGTTCCTTCCCTGTAATCTGGACTGACTTTATCCCAGGAGTTCTTGGGGGAAGTGGATGAAAAAGTTGGAAAAACTGGATATTGTAATAGGCATGCAGGTTCACTAATCCTGTCCACCCTGGTTATTAAACTAAATATGCTCTTTCGCAGGATTGCATTTAGCTCTGCGTAGTCAGCTATGGTTGCCATGCATCTAATGTGTCTTTTATATGTTAACATGTGTGTATTCATCCTGCCTTCCCAAGGGCACTGACTGTGAGGTACATACCTGGTGGTTATGTGGTGAATGTGACTAACTCGTTCCATTTACTGAAGACAGCGTTCATCATTTTCCCCACAATTTTTGCCATATTCTTTCTCAGCATAATGTTTGGAGGTTGTAGAGCATGCCAGGAGAGGAGAAAAAGGCAGACTTCACCTTGACCTCTGAAGTTCTAGTCTGTGCATGCTAAGTCACTTCACTTGTGTCCGACTCTTTGCACCCCTATGGACTGGAGCCCTTCAGGCTCCTTTATCCCTGGGATTCTCCAGGCAGGAATACTGGAGTGTGTTGCTATGCTCTCCTCCAGCGGATCTTCCCGACCCAGGGATGGAACCCATGTCTCTTATGTCTCCTGCATTAGCAGGCAGGTTCTTTACCCCTAGTGCCAGCTGGGAAGCCTGAAGTTCTAGTCTATCTACACATAAAAATCTGATGCAGAAACAATAAAATGTTAACATCTGTTCATTTTGGGTGGCGACCATTCTGGTATTTGTTGTTTGTTTTCCCTATTATTTAAATAGTATTTTAACTTTTTCCAAAATAATTGTTAAAAAGCTCAGCTAAGAACTCAGGGTAAACAACTCTCAAGGCACAAAGTAATTTCCCTCTGACTTGTCTTTCTTGCCTCCACTTGCCTTGAACCAGAAAAAACCCTGTCAAAAGATTTAAAGAGAAGTGGTGATGAAATTTTACAACTTAAAATTAATTTAAAGCTATTTTGGTTATGGTGATTTTTTAATACTAAATTGCTAGCTAATTTACATACACTGAAACTCACTCTTTTCAATGTACAAGTCAATGAATTTCGACAAATGCAGACTCTTGCAACCAACACCACCACTGGGTGTGCTGTCCAAGACACAAAAATGGTTCCATCACCTCTTATAGGCTTCCCTGGTGGCTCAGATGCTAAAGAATCTGCCTGTAATGTGGGAGACCCCCGTTGATCCCTGGATTGGGAAGATGCCCTGGAGGAGGGCATGGCAACCCACTCCAGTATTCTTGCCTGGAGAATCCCATGGACAGAGGAGCCTGGCAGGCTACCGTCCATGTGGTCACAGTCAGTCAGACATGACTGAGTGACTAACATTCACACACACACACACCTTTTATAGGTGACCCCTTCCCCCACCTCAACTCCTGGTAAGCACCCATCTGTGTCAGCCCCTAGAGTTTTGCGTTTCCCATTTCTTTTTTTCAGATGACTTTTATTTTCTAGGTTCTAATTGTGAGAGGTTCTTATTGTTCAATCAGCAAATTATTGTTTAGTTTCTAAGGGCAGTTGGAAATAAATAGTACCAGTAACACAGTTTCTTAACAGAGCATTCTCACTTCATTATTCATGTGCAAATATCAAATCCAAATCTTCTGAAATTTAATTTACTGATCTTTTTGTGTAAAGTGGATTTCCCATGGCTTTCCTGTAGACAGCAAATTGCAGCTCACATTGAGTCATTAGAATCTCACATGCAATTCTTGTCAGCATCCTTGCTGAGGGTGCAGAATAAACCAACACCAAACTTATTTCACTCTTAAGGGCCAAACTGGACTTCCTTTCCGGTTTCCCGTCTGTGTCAGAACCCACAGTAAGCTGATTTGGCACGAAGGCGACAGCATTTCTTTTCTTCTTCTGTTCCATTTAATTAGTTTTAGCAGATATATAAAGAAGTCTTAAAATTGCTTTCAGCACCTTCTTTTCAAATACTACATTCCAAGTTTAAGCTCAAACTTAAGGGTAATGAGTCTGTTATCAACACCTGACAGAAAAGAGCATAATGAATGAATACATATTTTCAAACACCCTCTTGCCAAGACCGCTTATATCCTTCCTTATGAAAGCACAGTATAGATTATTTCCGTCTGCTTCTTATGCATATCATTTTAATAGTCTACCTTGGTGTCTCAGCAAAACTAGGAGTTTCTGAGAAAAAGAGCTTCACTCTACAGACACTTTGGAGAAAAAACGAAACCAGTGAAAACCCCATTCTGCCTTGGTGCTCACTTTGAGAAGTAACTTCAAATTTTCACTGAAAGCAATTAGAAGATATATTTCTACTTGGGAAACACATATGCTCTATTAATGGAAGTCAGGAAGCAAGCATGAGTAATTTAAAGAGAAGACAATTTTATAACACACATTAGGAAAAAACCCTAGAGATTCAGAGACCATATGAGATAACAGATAGATATTCAGACAGACATACAGGACTTCTTACAGACCTTACATCATTTTATCATGCATTATTTCCAAGTGCTTAATGTTTATATTTACATGCTAGTTTTAACTTGCCATAATGTTTCTATGATATCAAATGAACAGAAATAGTCTTCCTTCATAAGGAACAAAACCAACACATACACATAAAAATTAATTTTACAGTGAAGAACTGTGTGGTCTGTCAACTTTTAATTTATTTTAATACTTATAGCATTACATGGCTTTTCACTATGAGAACTTCAATATGAGAACTGTATCTGTGTGTATTCTTTAGATAAAGCCAGGAGCTGTTTCACATGTTTGAAAAACTAGCAGCCAAAATAATCAGCTCTTAATCTACATTCCCATTATAACACTTTAGACATTTTAAATTTACTCATATGGTTTACTTGAATACGCAAGCAAAAACACCCTACAAAGAAAAGACAAATATTTATGTACAAATAAATAGTGTTTTAGTGAACAGGCACTCAGATGTGAAGGCTGATGTTTTATGACTTGACTCTTAGCCTCAATAAAACATGCTCACAGGCAGCATTTTTTCTTTGGGGATAAGTCATAACTTTGCCATGGAGGGCTATTAGGGGACCATTTACTGACATGGGACTGAACCTACAATTCCCACAGAGAAGTGTTATTCAGAAAGGAAGGTTGATACAGGGGATTTTCGGGAAAGTTCTCCCAGGGGACCTGAAGTTCCCCTGGTGTCAGACAGGCAATGCAACATTCCTTATTGAAACAGAAGATACTATGTTGCAACAATTGTTCCTGAGTGAGCTACCGCAGGAACACAGCACCTCTCCACCCCGCAGGAACACAGCACCTCTCCACCGGTGTAATCTGCAGGTTTATACTGACGGACAACTAACAGCATAAAAGTGCAAACTGTTTTGAGAATGCTCACTGGCTTGCCCGAGAGAGATGTTTGTTTCTCTGCCTATGTGCAGAGACATGTACTTTAAGGTCTAATAATACCGCTTAAGGGAGGACTTGCCCAAAGGTCTAGTGGGATTGAGTCCTAGGAGGTATTAAATTGATTTCATCCTAAGGCCTCAATTTCAGTTCTCTAAGACCCCAGAATGGTTATAAAAAGTAGTCAAGGTGTTCTCTTCTCCATCAGTTGCTGAGAATCTGTAGCACAGATTTCCGTACAGGCATCATTCATCTGCATTCCACTCAAATGTAGAATCAGGCCCTGGGGAAATGTACCATTTTCTGCCCAAAGACCAAAAGCAATGAGGGTGATAACTATCCAGGGGATATTGCATTAGATAGGGAATAAAGCAGTAGACACCCTTTGGTCCGTCTGTATCTTGATCTCCTGAAATTTCTTTCTAATGCAAAAATAGTCAAAGCATAGAAAAGCTAGAGAGAAGAATCAATCCTGATTGATTGGGCAAGTCCTAAAGGAAAGACCCAGCTTGTACATTCCTTTCTGCCCACCAGTGACCAGGTAAGAATAGAGAGAGGAGCCTGGCAAGGTATAACCCACGCAGTGGCAAAGAGTTGGACACAACTGAGTGACTAACACTTTCACTTTTCCCCCACATATCTTATAACACTATTTCCAGTCTAAACCCAGTGCTTCTCAAACTTTCTCCAAAGTACCACTCACTAATGGCAGCCAAGAGAAACCAAGGGCTGGGGAACCCCAACAAATACATTGTTGTAAAGTCTCCCAGTTTCCCAAAAACTGATACCATTTTTTGCAGTTGAAGCCATAAACTAAGTGTACTGGTGTCCCCAACAGTGAGCAAGAGGAATTGGGCTGAAGTCACAACATGAATATTTTGATTGCATATAAGAGGTAACCAATTAGTATTTTTGTGTACAAGATTCCACTTTTCAAATTGTTTCCAAATTATTATCTTGTTTTATCCATCCAGCAACCCATCAAGGGAAGAAGGGCTTACTATTACTACTAATTTAAAAACCAGGGCCCCAAAGAGATTTTTAACTTTCCCCTCAAATTGACAAAGTTCCTGAAGAGTTCATCTGTTCCTAGTCTAACACTCCAGAAACAAAAGCCAATATTTTTCAGTGTTCACTGTGTGAAAAATGTATTCTTTTTAGTGTTTTTTAATGTATTAATCTAATTTGCTTATCCAAATCTATGAGTTATGCATAGGCTGCATTACGTATTTTCACACTTATTAGCATTCATCTAATTTCCTTATCCTAAACTATGAGATCTGCACATGATGGCACCAAAGTGATAAATGAGAAAAATCATGTGCTTTGGTGGAAACAGCATTGGACTTACAGTCTAATTGAGATCCCAGCTCCATAGGTAGTTCAGCTTCAATATAAACTAGAGGATGCCTTGAGCAGCCTGCTGGCCCTTAAAACCCATTTCTACCTACCAGTTTTCTGGCCATGGGCAAGTTACTTAATCATTCTTCCCCTCCCTTTCCTCTGCATTTAAAATGGGGATAAAATCTTGTTGAGTTCTGAGTGGATTAAAGGAGTTGATATAAATAACCTGCCAAGAGTAGTGTCTAACATACACAAAGTACTCCATAACTGTCAGTTCTTCACATTTTTTTTTTTTAACCTCTCAGCTGAACGTCATTGAACAAGTCGGGTTCTCACCTAAGAAAACGCTTGTGATGATATTTATCTACCTCATGGATTCAGTAGAGATAATATATATGAAAATTAAGTTTTTGCATTATAAGCTTATAGAAAAATGTGGTATCACTTTTATGACTTCTGAGTTTATCTGAGTTTATCTCCAGCCCTGGCCAATCCCCTGAAATCCACTCCTGAACTTCCTACTGTCCATTTTAATGTGGAATTAAAAGACATTAATTCCTCAACTCAATCTCTAAGTACATACTACTAAGCATACTTCCTCTGTGCTGAGAGATGGGATATGGAGACCATGTGGTGAGTGCTTCAAGTCTGCAAGCCGAGAGTTGGAACAGACAAGAAAACCAGTGTTAACCACACAGCATTCTAAATGCTATGGCTGATGGGCTAAAGGAGGCAGAGTAAGGGCCACTGATGGGCTTTCAACAGACAGAGGGGCCATGGAAGGCTTCTGTGGGAGGTAATATTTTAACATCATCAAGTCTTAAACCATGGTCGATACCTTCAATCTCTCCCTCTGTATCTTTTAAAAAGAGATGACTGTTTATCCAATTCAGGTGTCTTACGATGGTCTGCTCTATGGTAAGGACATTGTTCAGGGTTTGTCAAACTATTTCTTTATGTTTTAGCTTTATTGGGGTTGGACCTGAATGATACCAGGAATTACAGAACTCACCAGAAACCTTCAGGTACAATTTGCTTGGCAGCATAAAACCTGGGTTTTCTGAAACAGGATTCTGAAAATGGTGTCTAAGATCATTCTTTCATTGGAAATCTTAAGAATCAGATTTCACTAGCCAGAAAGAGTGATGGGATCATCATAATAATTTTTCAGTTCAGTTCAGTTGCTCAGTCATGTCTGACTCTTTGTAACCCCATAGACTGCAGCATGCTAGGCCTCCCTGTCCATCCTTAACTCCTGGAGTTTACTCAAACTCAGGTCCATTGAGTTGGTGATGCCATCCAACCATCTCATCCTCTGTTGTCCCCTTCTCCTCCCACCTTCAATCTTTCCCAGCAGCAGGGTCTTTTCAAATGACCCTTCGCATCAGGTGGTCAGTGTATTGGAGTTTCAGCTTCAACATCAGTCCTTCCAATGAACACCCAGGACTGATCTCCTTCAGAATGGACTGGTTGGATCTCCTTGCAGTCCAAGGGACTCTCAAGAGTCTTCTCCAACACCACAGTTCAAAAGCATCAATTCTTCGGTGCTCAGCTTTCTTTATAGTCCAACTCTCACATCCATATGTGACTATGGGAAAAACCATAGCTTTGACTAGACAGACCTTTGTTGGCAAAGTAATGTCTCTGCTTTTTAATATGCTCTCTAGGTTGGTCGTAACTTTTCTTCCAAGGAGCAAGTGTCTTTTAATTTCATGGCTGCAGCCACCATTTGCAGTGATTTTGAAGCCCCAAAAAAGAAAGTCTCTCACTGTTTCCATTGTTTCCCCATCTATTTGCCACAAAGTGATGGGACCAGATGCCATGATCTTAGTTTTCTGAATGTTGAGTTTTAAGCCAACTTTTTCACTCTCCTCTTTCACTTTCATCAAGAGGCTCTTTAGTTCTTCACTTTCTGCCATAAGGGCTGT
>NW_011494807.1:3519482-3522772 GCF_000754665.1 Bison bison bison | reverse complement strand
GCATCTTTTAATTTCATAGCTGCAGTCACCATCTATAGTGATTTTGGAGCCCAAAAAAGTAAAGTCTGCCACTGTTTCAACTGCTTCTCCATCTATTTGCCATGAAGTGATGGACCTGGATTGCCATGATCTTTGTTTTCTGATTGTTGAGTTTTAAGCCAACTTTTTCACTCTCCTCTTTCACTTTCATCAAGAGGCTCTTTAGTTCTTCACTTTCTGCCATAAGGGTGGTGTCATCTGCATATCTGAGGTTATTGATATTTCTCCTGGCAACCTTGATTCCAATTTGTGCTTCATCCATCCTGGCATTTCGCAGGATGTACTCTATAAGTTAAATATGCAGGGTGACAATATACAGGTTTGATGTATTCTTTTCCCTGTTTGGAACCAGTCTGTTGTTCCATGTCCAATGCTAACTGTTGCTTCTTGATGTGCATATAGATTTCTCAAAAGGCAGGTCATATGGTCTGGTATTCCCATCTCTTTCAGAATTTTCCACAGTTTTTTGAGTTTTTAACCACCCTACATATCTAAATGCACTACTTCCAGTCTAATCCCAGTGCTTCTCAAACTCTTTGTCTAAAGTGCCACTAATGGCCACCAAGAGGAACCAAGCGCTGGGGATCCCCAACAAATACATTGTTTTGAAGCCTCATAGTTTCCTAAAAACTAATATCATTTTTGCAGTTGAAGCCATAAACTAAGTATCAAAAGTCAAAGTGTTAGTTGCTCAGTCATGTTCGACTCTTTGCGACCCCATGGACTATAACCTACTGGGATCCTCTGTCCATGGGATTCACTGGGCAAGGAATGGGTTGCCATTTCCTTCTCCAGAGGATCTTCTCTACCCAGGGATTGAACCTGGGCCTTCTGTATCACAGGTAGATTCTTTATTTTAATATCAGATGATTGTTTATCTTGTTTCATTTCTTAATATTTCTATTTTTTCCAATCATAAAAGCAATGTTATTATAGGATACTAGGAAACTATATCAAATTATAAATTTTAAAAATTAGGCTCATTTATAGTCCCCAAACTACTAACCAGCTGATGCTTTCCCTACTAGTTATTTTCATATATATACACAATAGATAAACTATTACATAAATACACACCTGTGATTTGAGGTAATCATTTATATGCATGGATGTATACCCACATATAAAGTATGTATAAAGCTATGTCCTCCTGGTTTTGCTTGACAGTAATTATTTGATGATCTAATAGTTTAATGAGTAGAAAAGTTAAAAGTACAGTATCTGTAGCCTGGGGTTCAATTCAAACTCTGCTAACACACTAGCCTCAAAGTCTTCATCTATAAATTGAGGTAAATAATATTACTTTGGAAAGTGGTTGTAAGGATGAAATAATTTGTACACATAAAATAATTAGTCTCTGACACATAGAGAACACTGTATAAAGAATTAGTGTGATTTCTTCCTATGAACTTGAGAGGTTACCATTGTCATATGCTGAACGCTCTTGTGTATTTCTTTCTGGGAAGTTGTGGATCTTCTATTTTCTTCCACTGGGGGAAGTTTGTCTATTTTTCTGTCAAAGCTACGTTTGTTTTACAAGTTGTCTTTATACAAAGAGGCCAAACAGGTTAAGCCAATGCCTCTCAATATAATTCTTTTTCAGAATTTTTCTAGTTACACTTTCTTGTCCATTTTTCTGTATGAACACAGAAAAATTTGCTTAAATATAACTACTTTCTTATTACTTTCATTTTAATTATAGTTACTGAATACATGACCATTTACAATGCTTGTATAATTTACTGCTCTTCATTTTCATTACACGTGGCTTTATTTTTATCTTATTTTATTCTATTAAGTCTTTTTTTCTACTATGAGCTCCCTCATGCCTGATGCTTACTCAGTTATTTTTGAAGAATTTGATCTCAATATAAAAAGAGAGGAGAGGAAAGAGAACTAATATTCTGGTTCTTATACCAAAAATTCAAAGAATAGCTAACACCTATCCTACTCAAACTCTTCCAGAAAATTGCAGAGGAAGGTAAACTTCCAAACTCATTCTATGAGGCCACCATCACCCTAATACCAAAACCTGACAAAGATGCCACACAAAAAAGAAAACTACAGGCCAACATCACTGATGAACACAGATGCAAAAAACCTTAACAAAATTCTAGCAACCAGAATCCAACAACACATTAAAAAGATCATACACCATGACCAAGTGGGCTTTATCCCAGGGATGCAAGAATTCTTCAATATCTGCAAATCAATCAATGTAATACACCACATTAACAAATTGAAAAATAAAAGCCATATGATTATCTCAATAGATGCAGAGAAAGCCTTTGACAACATTCAACATCCATTTATGATAAAAAAAAACTCTCCAGAAAGCAGGAATAGAAGGAACATACCTCAACATAATAAAAGCTATATATGACAAACCCACAGCAAACATTATCCTCAATGGTGAAAAATTGAAAGCATTTCCTCTAAAGTCAGGAACAAGACAAGGGTGCCCACTTTCACCATTACTATTCAACATAGTTCGGAAGTTTTGGCCACAGCAATCAGAGCAGAAAAAGAAATAAAAGGAATCCAAATTGGAAAAGAAGAAGTAAAACTCTCACTATTTGCAGATGACATGATCCTCTACATTGAAAACCCTAAAGACTCCACCAGAAAATTACTAGAACTAATCAATGAATATAGTAAAGTTGCAGGATATAAAATCAACACACAGAAATCCCCTGCATTCCTATACACTAATAATGAGAAAATAGAGAAATTAAGGAAACAATTCCATTCACCATTGCAATGGAAAGAATAAAATACTTAGGAATATATCTACCTAAAGAAACTAAAGACCTATATATAGAAAACTATAAAACACTGGGGAAAGAAATCAAAGAGGACACTAATAGATGGAGAAATATACCATGTTCATGGATTGGAAGAATCAATAAGTGAAAATGAGTATACTACCCAAAGCAATTTATAGATTCAATGCAATCCCTATCAAGCTACCAACAGTATTCTTCACAGAGCTAGAACAAATAATTTCACAATTTGTATGGAAATGCAAAAAACCTCGAATAGCCAAAGCAATCTTGAGAAAGAAGAATGGAACTGGAGGAATCAACCTGCCTGACTTCAGGCTCTACTACAAAGCCACAGTCATCAAGACAGTATGGTACTGGCACAAAGACAGAAATATTGATCAATGGAACAAAATAGAAAGCCCAGAGATAAATCCACGCACATATGGACACCTTATCTTTGACAAAGGAGGCAAGAATATACAATCT
>NW_011494807.1:3518839-3519382 GCF_000754665.1 Bison bison bison | reverse complement strand
ATGAAAAGATGCTCAACATCACTCATTATCAGAGAAATGCAAATCAAAACCACTATGAGGTACCATCTCATGCCAGTCAGAATGGCTGTGATCCAAAAGTCTACAAGCAATAAATGCTGGAGAGGGTGTGGAGATTCCTTAAAAAACTTAAAAAAGATTCCAACCTCTTACACTGTTGGTGGGAATGCAAACTAGTACAGCCACTATGGAGAACAGTGTGGAGATTCCTTAAAATACTGGAAACAGAACTGCCTTATGACCCAGCAATCCCACTGCTGGGCATACACACTGAGGAAACCGGAAGGGAAAGAGACAATGTACCCCAATGTTCATCGCAGCACTGATTATAATAGCCAGGACATGGAAGCAACCTAGATGTCCATCAGCAGATGAATGGATAAGAAAGCTGTAGTATATATACACAATGGAGTATTACTCAGTCATTAAAAAGAATACATTTGAATCAGTTCTAATGAGGTGATGAAACTGGAGCCTATTATACAGAGTGAAAGTAAAGCCAAGAAAAGAAAAAACACCAAAATA
>NW_011494807.1:3518160-3518739 GCF_000754665.1 Bison bison bison | reverse complement strand
TGCAGATGACATGATCCTCTACATTGAAAACCCTAAAGACTCCACCAGAAAATTACTAGAACTAATCAATGAATATAGTAAAGTTGCAGGATATAAAATCAACACACAGAAATCCCCTGCATTCCTATACACTAATAATGAGAAAATAGAGAAATTAAGGAAACAATTCCATTCACCATTGCAACGGAAAGAATAAAATACTTAGGAATATATCTACCTAAAGAAACTAAAGACCTATATATAGAAAACTATAAAACACTGGGGAAAGAAATCAAAGAGGACACTAATAGATGGAGAAATATACCATGTTCATGGATTGGAAGAATCAATAAGTGAAAATGAGTATACTACCCAAAGCAATTTATAGATTCAATGCAATCCCTATCAAGCTACCAACAGTATTCTTCACAGAGCTAGAACAAATAATTTCACAATTTGTATGGAAATGCAAAAAACCTCGAATAGCCAAAGCAATCTTGAGAAAGAAGAATGGAACTGGAGGAATCAACCTGCCTGACTTCAGGCTCTACTACAAAGCCACAGTCATCAAGACAGTATGGTACTGGCACAAAGACAGAA
>NW_011494807.1:3516788-3518055 GCF_000754665.1 Bison bison bison | reverse complement strand
TATACAGAGTGAAGTAAGCCAGAAAGAAAAACACCAATACAGTATGCTAATGCATATATATGGAATTTAGAAAGATGGTAACAATAACCCTGTATACAAGACAGCAAAAGAGACACTGATGTATAGAACAGTCTTTTGGACTCTGTGGGAGAGGGAGAGGGTGGGATGATTTGGGAGAATGGCATTGAAACATGTATAATATCATATATGAAATGAGTCGCAAGTCCAGGTTCGACGCACGATACTGGACACTTGGGGCTGGTGCACTGGGACGACCCAGAGGGATGGTATGGGAAGGGAGGAGGGAGGAGGGTTCAGGATGGGGAACACGTGTATACCTGTGGCAGATTCATGCTGATATATGGCAAAACCAGTACAATATTGTAAAGTTAAAAAATAAAATAAAAAATAAATAAAATAAAAGCCAAATCTATATAGCTATGCACTTAGGTAGCATTTCCAAAGCATGCTTCTTGAAATACAGATGCTATAGGGTGTTATCAGGTTTTATTACACAGGAGATAACAATAGGCTAGGTGGTTAAATGCACTTCAGAGATTTGAAGTTAAACAATATTTTTAAAGTTTTTATTCTGCAGGAACTCTCACAAACTTTACTATAGCTGATGTACTTTTTGAATTTCTCAAGAGATATATTTTGCAGAAGGGCCCAAACTTTTGACCATAGGCCCTTGTCCAAGAGGAAAAACCCTTAGGAATCAAGCTCCTAGACGCAACAGTTTGGGAAACTCTGCTGTTAATGGGTTGCCTCCAAGATATAGGGGGTTGATACCAAGGGAGAAATTTTTTCTCTTTCCACAAGCATTGTTCAGGAAGGTAGACTATTCATTTTTAAACCTAGGATAATTGGTGTTGAATCTAAAGGAAATCCATCTCCAGTTTGACCTCTGGGTTGACTGTGAGTTCCAGCTATTGCCCGTGATGTACATTTCACCTCTTCCAATGTCTTCATGTGTATTTTAGTGAAAAGTTGAGAGACATTCAGCAAGCCAAATGCTATTCTAAATGAGAAGCCTGGTCCAGTGTTCTATTGGTTACATGCCAAAGGGACTCAATGCTAAGATGACTAACACAGAGCAAACAGTTCCTAAAATACATACTAAATTTATTTCTAAAACTCTCTATTTGGAAGAAAATGATTTTTTTCCTTAAGGGATTTTTTTTATTATTTAAACAAAATAACACTCTGTACAAGTATTAGACTATGTACCAAAATAAAGGGGTTTTTTTCTTTTCCTTTTTTTTTT
>NW_011494807.1:3487981-3516688 GCF_000754665.1 Bison bison bison | reverse complement strand
TAAATGGTTTTTTTTTTTTTTTTTTTTTTCCCCATTTTTTTTTTTTTTTTGGCAGGAGAGAAATCATTTTCTTGCAGCCATTTGTTGGACCTTGGGGTAAAATTATATTTCATAGTTCCCTTGTTCCCAGGCTATGGTTAAAAAGAGATTGATGCCTGAAATTTCAACTGTATTTGTCTTACAAATTTGTCTGATTCTCTTGGGAATAATTATCTCATATTATTTGAAGGTTAGTAATTCCTTAGGAATGACCTCTCTGTTATAATTAGAGTAAGGGTACTTACATGCAGCTAGGAAAAGTGAAAACGAATGGACTTACTTTCTGGTATTATTATGTTATTAAACTGTTGCTCCTTTGAAATGAAAAGCAGGAATCACAGTGACACTGCTGAATTGAGTAATCGTTTTTTTCTTTCATTTTCTGAGGACAGATAATGTTGAAATACATAGTAAAATAACATTCAGTGAAAAATATTTCACCGTACAACACTAAATCTACATAAATTAGGTGTGCTGAATGGTTATGGAGAAGAGTTCCCAACGATTTCTTTTTCCCCAATTTGCTACAAGTATTTTAGTTAGACTCAGACATTAGTGGATCAGGTACAAGTAAAGGGAGGGAGTAGGAATAGAAAAAGGTGATGGAATAATATCTTTAAATTAAAATAACCTTGTAATAATTAACTCACTAATTATAGCCTCTGTGATTTCATTATATTGTATTCAATCTGCCTATTTTTGTTTTTACTATTATACAGTCTGTAGTAATTATATTAGTTTCCTGTTGCAGCTATAACAAATTACCATAAACTAAGTGTCTTAAAATAACATAAATTTACTATCTAACAGTTATGGAGGTTTCACTGGGCTAAAGTCAAGATGCTGGCAGGCTGGTTCCTGCTGCAGGCTCCAGGGATGAACATATTTTCTGGCCTTTTTCAGTTTCTACAGGCTGCCAGCATTCCTTGGCTCTTGGCCCCTCCTCCATATTCAAAGCCAGCAGTGGAGGGTTTTAAACCTTTCTCTTTATTTCTTCCCTTGCATTCATTCACATAGATTCCCCAGGTGGCACCTGTGAAGAATCTGCCTGCCAATGCAGGAGACACAGGAGATGTAAGAGACACAGGTTCACTTCCTGAGTCAGGAAGATCCCTTGGAGAAGGAAATGGCAACCCACTCCAGTGTTCTTGCCTTGGAAATGGACAGAGGAGCCTGGTGGGTTACAGTCCATGGGGTCCCAAAGAGTCGGAGACAAAAGAGCATGCATGCCTTGGATCACTGGATTCTCTCACATACACATATCTCTGTGTCTGTCATCATGTCTCCTTCCCTGTCTTTGACCTTGACTGACCTACATTCCTCTTGTAAGCGCCCTTGTGATTACACTGGGATACCTAGCAGACTCTCCTCCTCTCAATATCTTAATCACATGTATAAAAGTCCCTTGGATCCTAGAAGGTAACAGTCACAGGTTCCAGGGATAAGGATGTGGATTCGGACATCTTTGGGAAGGGGGCAATATTCTGTCTACCAGAGTCACCATTTCACCTTCACTTTTGAAAAACAGTTATCCTAAAACTCTGTATCTAGTTAAATAAACCATTCAAAGAGTAAAGGTAAAATAATGATATTTCAGACAAGAATCAAGGGTTTAACAGTCATAGACACTTGTTGAGAGAACCTCTAAGGGCTTTGCCTCTGTAAGAATAAAACTGAATACAGAAGTAATAATTGAGAAGCAAGATGCAAAAGTTTTAAGAATGCATACATACGAATTAACATATATTAAAAACAATGGCAAAATCTAATTCTAAAAGTCTGAAAAATGAGGTGGCATACAAATAGTATGGAGGAAAGTGAGGTCCTGGTAATGATATGAGTTACAGCAACCCAGGTTCTCATGAACTATGGAAAGGAGAAATGTTGATTAACTTCAGAAGTCACATGTTACCATTCTGAATACCCTCTAAAGAACACAAACATATGGAAAGAGAGGGCAAAAGTCACCCAAAATATACAACAACCCTCAGACTAAAAAAAAAAAAAAGTATATGCACCTAACAACACAGCCTCAAAATATCTGAAAGGAAGGTTTTAATATACTTCTAGAATCTGATAGGCAAAAAATTAGTAAGGATGTAGAATAGATGAACAATTCAATTAATAGGTTTGATCTAATTAGCATGTAGAGAGCTCTGTACCAACCAATAGAGTCTGCATTCCCTTCAATTTCATCTGAGTATTTACAAAAATTGACCAAATACTAAGCCACAAAGCTATTATCAAGAATACCAAATAATCACGACTTCCCAGTAGTTAAGAATCTGCCTTGCAACATAGGGGTCACAGGTTTGATCCCTGGTTGGGAAACTAAGATACCATATGCTGCAGAGCAACTAAGCTTGGGTGTCACAACTAGAGTCTGTTGGCTGCAACCAAAGATACTGCATGCCACAACTAAGACTCAACACAAATAAATAAATATTTTTAAAAACCAAATAATCTATACCAGTGCTGCCAAATAGAAATAGAAAGTGAGTCATATAGGTAAAAATAGAGTTTCTGCATGCTTGTGTGCTGTTGTTTCAGTCGTTTTGACTCTTCACCACCTTATGAACTGTAGCCTGCCATGCTCCTCTGTCCATGGGATTTTTCAGGCAAGAATACTAGAGTGGGTTGCCATGCTCTCTTCCCCGGGCTCTTCCCAATAGAGTTTCTAGTTCAGTTCAGTTCAGTTCAGTTGCTCAGTCATGTCTGACTCTTTGCGACCCCATGGACTGTATCACGCCAGGTTTCCCTGTCCATCAATAACTCCTGGAGCTTGCTCAAACTCATGTCCATCGAGTCGGTGATGCTATCCAACCATCTCATCTCTGTCGTCCCCTTTTCCTCCTGTCTTCAATCTTTCCCAGCATCAGGGGCTTTGCCAATGAGTCAGTTCTTTGCATCAGGTGGCCAAAGTATTGGAGCTTCAGGTTCAGCATCAGTCCTTCCAATGAATATTCGGGACTGATTTCCTTTAGGATGGACTGGTTGGATCTCCTTGCAGTCCAAGGGACTCTCAAGAGTCTTCTCCAACACCACAGTTCAAAAGCATCAAGTCTTCGGCACTCAGCTTTCTTTATAGTCCAACTCTCACATCCATACATGACTACTGGAAAAACCATAGCTTTGACTAGATGGATCTTTGTCAGCAAAGTAATGTTTTAAAAGTAAAAATACAAAGTAGCCACATTAAAAAATGTGAAAAAGAAATAAGTGAAATTAATTTTAACAGTATATTTTATTTTATCCAACATAACCAAATATTATTTCTTTCTCATACTAAATCCTAGAAATATGCTGCTGCTGCTAAGTCGCTTATCCATATCAATGTGGACTAGCCCCATTTATGCTATGACTCAGCCACATGTCATCAATAACTATAGTAATAGAGCAGTACCTTGTCATATAGACCACATTCTAATAGCTCAGTGTAATACACTTAGAAATCAAAATCAAAGATAGTTTACATAATAATAAATCCTGATGTTTGGCAATTTTAATAACAAATTTGAACAAATTAAAATCTAGACATTGGGAAAAAATTTAAATGTACTTCTAAATAATCCATGAGCAAAATGAAATGGAAAATATGAAATATTTAGAACTGAACTAAAATGCAAATGCAGACACCAGAGTTTGGGGACAAAACTATCCATAGACAGGGGTGTAACTTATATGGAAACCTGGTATATGGTATTTCAAGTTAAAGGGTAAATAAATAGGCAGGTCATTCAATGGTGCTGGACAATTGACTTTTCACATCGAGAAAACACATATGATTGGAATCTTGTCTCACACCATACACAGAAAATGAATTTTTGTTAGTAGAAAATATTTCCACTTGGAAAATAGGACAATCTTACCAAATGGTTTAAATTATCAGTCAGGAATATTCCTCAGGATAGAAGAAACTATCTCTAGCCAAAACCCTTCAGTCATCACATCTTTATTTCCCACATGATGACATGAGATTCAGCAGACAGATAAAAGGGCCATAATTTGTAGGTGAGTACCTATGTAGGATCTGTAAACAGACAACAAAGTCCTCAGTCTTAGAATCCCCTGGAATTGAGTGTATGGTCTTGGGTAAGAAACAACCTCAGTTACTAAGTTCTGGTTTCCTCAGCTGCAAAATAGCAATCATACTAACAGAAATTTAAAGAGGCTAAGTATACTAAGAGCCTGCTGCTGCTGCTACTGCTAAGTTGCTTCAGTCGTGTCCGACTCTGTGTGACCCCATAGATGGCAGCCTCCCAGGCTCCCCCGTCCCTGGGATTCTCCAGGCAAGAACATTGGAGTGGGTTGCCATTTCCTTCTCCAGTGCATGAAAGTGAAAAGTGAAAGTGAAGTCGCTCAGTCATGCCCGACTCTTCGCGACCCCATGGACCACAGCCTACCAGGCTCCTCCATCCATGGGATTTTCCAGGCAAGAGTACTGGAGTGGGGTGCCATCGCCTTCTCCGATACTAAGAGCCTAGGAAATGATAATTCATGTACTATAAAGGGTAAGGCCTAGATTGTGTTGAGGGTGCCTGCCTAGTGCCCTGCACTCTCCTGCAGCTCTGTGAGGAGTAAGGAATGCTGTGGTGCAAAGTAGCACCTGGGGTACCCTGATGTGGAAGTGGAGGGCACAGGCTGTGAAGTTAAGCACACTTGTGTTTGAGTCCCAGGTCTACCTCTTATTAACTGGTAGACTTCAGGCAGGTGACTCAACATCTCTAGCCTCAGTATTAGTATCTGTAAACAGGGTTAATTATAGTAGCCATGAATCAGTTAAGAGTCTTAGATTCAGCAACAGACGCCACTCTGGCCAATGCAAGCAGAAAGGGATTGTGTTAAAGCTACTGAGGAGTTGGAGACTTCTCAGACTGCAAAGACAGGAGCCATGTTCAAAGTCATGCCTCAAACTGGTCCCGTGGAGATGCCACTGTGACACCAATGCTGAGGCTGTTGATGCTGTCGGAGCTGGGGTGCTCCTGACCAGGATATGCTCCTTCATGTCATTCACTCTCTGGTCCAAGTCCAGAACATGTCCAGCCAGCTGATGGAGCCTAAGCCATCTGTCCCCATCCTAGCTGTATGGGAGGCTAAGAAAGTACATTTAGCTTCCGTAAAGGGAGGAAGGGAATCTCTGACTCCTCCCAGACCTTAGGCTGGGAAACCCTCCAAGAGAAAGGGAGTTCAGATGCTGCTGCTACTGCTGCTGCTAAGTCACTTCAGTCATGTCCGACTCTGTGTGACCCCATAGACGGCCCACCAGGCTCCGCCATTCTCCAGGCAAGAACACTGGAGTGGGTGGCCATTTCCTTCTCCAATGCATGAAGTGAAAAGTGAAAGTTAAGTCACTCAGTCGTGTCCGACTCTTAGCAACCCCATGGACTGCAGCCTACCAGGCTCCTCTGTCCATGGGATTTTCCAGGCAAGAGTACTGGAGTGGGGTGCCATTGCCTTCAGAGGCTGGTTGGCCACAAAGAATGTGCACTATACCTGTTTGAAAGATTACTGTGAAGATAAAATGAACTCATGAATATGAAACACTCAGCCTAGTGAGCAACAGAATTTCAGAGCTCAGCGGGGAGGTTTAATGGCAGAAAATAAAGGTCACAAGAGCATCTGTGGAAGAAAAACAGAGCATATTCTGCCCAGGAAATAGGGTAGATGTGTTAGAAATTCTTATGTTCCTATCGGCCAAGTTAACAAATGTTTCCAGAGATTCTGAATTCTAAATTCACACGTAAAATATGAAAGAAGATCTTGAACAACAACAAACCAATGGAAGGTTGGGGAAAAAGACAGAAAATCCCGTGTCTGGCTTCCTTTGATGGGGGACTCCTCTACGATGAGCCAGCAGACAGAAATCCTATTTCCTCCGTTTCCAGGTAGATTCGATGCTATGACCTTTGTGAACACAAGCAGCAAACATTCTCCTTATTCCAGAGAATTTCATTTTTACAGCATAACTAACAAGATTTTTATGTTTTAAGCAAAAACATAAAACGCCTGTAATTGCTTTTTTTCCATATGAAAGAATTCAATTTTTAAAAAAGCCACTTTTTCTACTTTATAATGAAGCAGCCATCATAGAAGTCTTGAAGACTCAGTGAATAATCAGGTGGATTTTTGCAATTTTTAGTGAAGTCCTTTCTGCCTTGACATAATTCTTCAGTTCTTACCTTATTTTATGCAAATTCTGGGACTAAGTTTTAGATTAGACCATGAGCAGGTTCGAGGGAGAGAATCACAGGTTCTATTTTCCTGTTACTTCCCACAAAAGGTGGGCAGGGTCACACTGCTCCCCCACAATTTAGCAAATATCATTAGCTAAGCAGTCCGTGTGCTGCTCCCTGGGGACACTGGGACAGCCGCCCCGCCCCTACCTCACCCCCCTGCCCCATCTTGTGCTATGAGAGCGACCAGCATTAAACAGTATTTATTAAATAGCCCTATGCATGGGGCAACAGGCTATACTCCAGTAAGTAGAGCCGTCGCAGTCCACACCCTTTGGGAGCTTACAGTATCAAACAGAAAATTTTTCAGAGACTGGAGGCGTGCTGGTGAGGTGTGGCACTAAAGCATTCGTTCACATCACAGGGCCCAGGTTTTCTCCCAGCCAGTGGTTCACTCCATCTGGCTCCCCAGGCTCTAGGCTATCATTTAGAGGCAGCTAAGCCTCAGCTCACTTAAAAGGTCCATTATTAGAAGAAGTCACTGCAAATCCCTGTGCTAAATCAGCCTCTGTACCAGAACCTCCGTAAGCCCTGTCACTTCCCTTCCTCAAGACCCACTGAGCACCATATGGGTACAAGGTGAGTGCCACCCCATCTCCTCTCTCCAGCCTGCTGCCGACCCAGGAGGCTGAGGCACTCCAGAGACCCTGGACGATGGCAGAGGCCAGCAGGTATGACGCAGCTCCCACTACACATGTCTTAATATGCAGTGCAGAACATGCCAACGATCACACGAAGACAAAACTGATCTGACTCGTGGGCATCAGAGAAGGAGTCTGGAGAAGAGGGCATCTGAATTAGGTCTTGAGGTCAGGTGAGATCTTGATGGGCAAAGACCAGGGGGCAAGCATTGCAAACTTTGGATGGTCCTGGAAGAGCTGGGGGAAATGATGGATTTGGCATCAGGCTATCAAATAATTCTTTCCCACATAAGGCATATTTCGTTTACTTAAAAATAAAATCCTTGGGGACTTCCCTGGTGGTCCAGTGGGTAAGACTCTGCTCTCCTAATGCAGGGGCCCTGGGTTCAATCCTGGTTAGCGAACTCGATCCAGCATGCCACAACTAGGAGTCTGCACACTGCAATGAAGACCTGTGGGCTGCGACTAAGACTCAAAATGGCCAAAATAAACAAATATTTTAAAAAATCCTTGGGTCTATAGGATGGAAGCAATATTGGGGTGTATGGGGCTAGGAGTCACCTCGGGCCCCACCTCTTCCTACTACTACCATCCCTCCCTCTAGTTCAGCTGGGGATGCTCCACTCCAGGAGCACAAGAATGACAAGTAGAGGAACTGTCACAACTCAAACTGCAGCAATGCCAGATGAAGGAAGAAGACTCTGGGGATCTTCCAGAAATACAAACTTATCCAGCCATCCCGCCCCTCTAGGTCACAGTCAGAGGACCAAAGACAAGGCACTCTCACACACTGTTGAACACGTGATCATCATCATATCCCGTCCTGGGTGTCAACCAAGGCACTTTGTCTGCCAGGTGCCTGGCAGTAGCTCTGCAGGGAGAGAAACCAGTGCCAGTCTTATAGCCTCAGAGGGCAAATGGAGCTCCACGCTGACACAGCCCAGCCCCCTGCCTTGAGTCGAGGGAGCACACAAGTCATAAGACCGAGTTGAAAATGAAATGTCTGTTTCTAACTCAGAGAAACATTTAGAAATAGATGCGTCCAACCTGACACTGGATGCTTCTCTCTCTTGAGCCACCTCTTACCCAACATACCCCCCGACATTCTTCTAATTGATTTGGGATCACACATTCAAGAAGTACCTGTCTGTTCTTCCACTCCACACTGCCAGAGTGATCAGGGGAAAGGTCTTTAACCAAGGCGCATCGTCTCAGGAAAGGAGGTATCTGCTTTGCATCAAATTCCTGCTTAGTTATATCCTACAATTTCCTCTGTCCTTGGTGATCTCAAATGAAAACATACAATCATAGATAACACAAGTAAGCTATTATTACCTCTTTACTTTTTTCCAAAAGAAAAAGGAAAATGATGCCTTAGTCATTTCACAACTTCATATACAAAACCAGCCAAGTTTGAAACAAAACATTTCAGCTACACGAATGGAGACGCCTAACATGTGAGAAAGGATTCATCGTTCACATGGATGAGTTACTCAAGATTCTCCCTGATTTTGCTGGAAACTTGTAGTTTTCCCACGTACTCCTAAACCTCATCAATCTGACTCACAATTCTTTTTAATGTGGTCACTTATTAAAAGCAAATATGTTCTGCTTCTATCATGTAGTAACTGCATATTTGGACTATATTCATGCATGTTATTTACAAAAAATCGAATAGCATCATTATAAATGAAATTCCTCTGGAAGCTGAGAACTTATACACTGTGATTTCATCTTTTTGTCTACAAATATGACCAGTTTTAAAGACTGTGTGACATTAAGTCAGGAGTTGTACAGAAATTGCTTGGGGATCATCTGATTAATAGCAACTAGCATTTGGGGTTCTGTTGCTTTTATTGTTATGATTTTATTATAACTAGTTTGATAGAATTTGTTTCTTTAATTTATAAATTAGACAACTAGATAAAGTAACAGACAAGAAGTTCTCCACCAATGAGTGTGTAATTCATATCCATTATCCAAGATTTAAACTACCAAGATTTTTCTTCTTCTGAAAAAGAAATGGGTATGTACTTTTTCATCCAGCACAACAGGCAAAGAAGAAGGTCTTTCATCATTTTTATATTATTAATGTGGTGCTTTTTAACTATAACTAAATGACAATATAAGACATGCAAATAGTCAAACCCATTCATCTAATTCGCTTTAAGAGTTGGGTACCTACATGGCTTGAGTGGAAGAAAAGCTTAGGCTAAGATGATTCTTTGTTGGGAAACTAAAGTTTTTTTTTCTTCATCATAAACATTACATACTTTACATACTTCTATTGGAAAGTGAAAGGAAAAACCACCCATAATACAAACACCCAAAGGGCAACAAATCACAAATGTTGGTAAATTGTGCCCACTCTTTTCTCTGTTCATGGCTATTGGGTTGAATGTTGGTGGTCACACTGCATTTAGAATTTTACATTGTAAATTAACAGGATAACCTGACAAATTCTCTAGCATTTCTTCTTTGAATATCTTAATTTAAATGGTTGTATAATATTGCATTAAGCAAATAATTTATTTAAAAGTATTCAATTGTTTCCCTCTTTTAAATAAAATTGCATTGGACATTTTTGGCATGACATTTTTTCCCTTGTTAGGATTAATTTTCGCTGGATGAATTTTCAGAAGTAAAAGTACAATACTGGTATGTTTTTCTCTTCACTCATAAGACTGATAGAAGTCTATAATTATTTCATTTGAGTAGAAGTTTTGTCCCTGCCCTAGGGAGCACTCACTTGTCTGCCATAAGAGAAAAAATGATCTTGAGTTTGCAATAAATAACTTCATAATTTCAGAAGATTCCCTTATTAAAATGTCCCCATTTTTAGGAAAATCACATCTTGATATGATCACACTGTTCTTTTTCAAAGTCAGGATTTCAAAGTTTTGGAAATATCTAGGTCTTGATTCAATGCTTAGTGTAGAGAAGGGAACTCATTAAAGACCGGAAGGAAAAAAGAGCGACAGAGACAACTTCTTTTGGCACTATTAAAGTATTATTTATGTGGCAGGACCAGACTAATTTTATTTTGTTTTTGCACCATTATGTCATACAGTCCCTGGAAGGGTGTGACCCAGGCTATGGGAACATCCCCCTGTGCACAATTCACATCTGCTTGGCCATGTGAATATCACTGTGCCAGGAGCCCAGGATGTCAGTTTGCAGCACAGAAATCATGCTGTCGAGACTTAGTTCCTGAGCAACTGAAAGAGAGATTCCAGAGGGCCAAGTTCAAGAATGACTTAGAAATTATAGACCAGATCACACAACTGTCATAAAGCTATCATCAGTTAATAAAATAGGGTTTTCTTTTCATTTAAAAAAAAAAAGTTGGCTTTTTTTCCCCCCTAAAAAAAAATATTGATGTTGGAGGCCTTTGGAACTTTGTCTGACCTTCTTTCTGCTGACTTTTTCATTTCCTGTTTCTTTTTTTTTTTCTTTTTTTGCATAGAGTGGAGATCTCTGAAACAAACTCCCAATGTGTTAAAAACAAACACACATTCCCTAAAAATAGTTGAGCTTCAATATCTTCACTCCCAGAGCCCTACTATTAGAATATAGGGTCTACTACTTCTGTGAACAAAAATGCAGTTGCCCTCCCCTTCCACTTCCCTCCTTTGCTCCCATAGAAAGTGGGTTGTACAGATATTTGTAGGAAGAAGTCCAAGAATAAGCATGAGAATATTCTGAATGAAAAGCTAATCTCCAGTAAAGATAAATATAAGTGTCTATAAAATGTTTCACAGATGAGCTTGGTTTAAATACAAATCCTTATTCATAGCTCCGCAGGGGATAAAGGAGGGTACAAATAAGCCAGAATAGAGAATCACACATGCTCACTCCAGTTCTGCAGTGTGCCAAGTTATCCAGTAGCAAGATGGCATTGTAGGGCCTTCTCTGAGGCACTGAGAAAGTGCTTCTCAAGTAGCTGTATATGCGAATCAAGTCACTTCAGTCATGTCTGACTCTTTGCGACACTATGGACTGTAGTTCACCAGGCTCCTCTGTCCATGGGGTTCTCCAGGTAAGAATACTGGAGTGGGTTGCTATTTCCTCCTCCAGGGGGTCTTCCTGACCCAGAGATCAAACCCACATCCCTAACGTCTCCTGCCCTGGCAGGTGGGTTCTTAACCACTCAAGGTCCCTGCTAAGCACTGGGAATAGAGTAACCGATAGGGCAGACACCATCAGCACCTTGTGGACATTCCAGACATTGAAGAGGCACATAACCAGGCTGGGGAGGAGCTTACAGGTGCTGTGGTGAGATCCCAGAACAATGGATCAAACCTTTTTGGGGAAGGGCCCAGACCTGGAGCTTGCTATGCAGCGAGCCAGGTGGAAAGAGAGGCAGGGAAGAACATTCTATGTCCAGCACCCGTGTGTTTGGAGACTCCAGACCTGGTTTACTGCAGGCAGAGAGGAGACTGCCCAGGGTGTGTGAGAAAAAGGAAGAGGGGGATTAGAGAAGTTGCAGAGAAGGGCAGGGATGATATCATGCAAAAGCCCCCAAGATTGTGAGAGACATTTGAACTTGATCCCAAGGGCAATAGGAAGAAACTAAGTGGTGATGCAACCTAAGCAGATTTACACAGCGGGCCTGAGAGTATTTAGAAAGAGTAGGTTAGGCTTTTTTTTCTGTCCAGCATTTTCTTCTTTATATTTTCCTTTTTAAACAAATATCTAGCTGTGCTTTCCATATTTGGAGGGGTGCATTACTTGTAAGGTTGTAAGAAGATACACCATGCAAGAATTTCTGCTTTCAGTTTTAAAGTCTAAGCACTTTGGGAACTTGGAGATCTGCAGAGGACGTAGGAAGAGGTCTAGGGAGAAGGAGGATGGAGGTAGGGCTTCCTTGCAGGCTAGAAGAACAGATTCCTTGGGAGTTGGGGAAGAAGAGAGTGATCTTCTTCCAGTAGGTTCTGGAATGGCAGGTGTATGGTAACAACCTGTCAGTAGTGAGACCCCAGGGAACTTTCAAAAAACAGGAATGTGGATGTTGGTCATCCCTAAGGGACACTTGTTGGATGTCCCTCAACCTTGATCATACAAGAGCCTGGAAGCCTGACACAATTCCAGGGAGCCAAGGAAACCCTAGAAAAGACCCTAATGATGGGAAAGATTGAAGGCAAAAGGAGAAGAGGGCAGCAGAGGATGAGATGATTGGATAGCATCACCAACTCAATGGACATGAATCTGAGCAAACTTCGGGAGACAGTGAAGGACAGGGAAGCCTGGCATGCGGCAGGCCATGGGTTGCAAAGAGTCAGACACAAGTTAACGACTGAACAACAATGACAGGGAAATCTCAGTACCTGGGGATAACATTTCTATCAGCCTGGAAGGATTGACCTTTGAAATTGAGAGAAGGGTGATCCATGAAAAATAAAGTCCTGTGATATATCTTATACAGCTGATGTTATGGACCATGATTCATACCATTTATGCATATTGAAAGGCTTCATGTGAAAAAATGGATCCAAATGAGGCAGGTGAAAGATAACAGTGTCCATATTGGAGAGATAAGAGTGAAAATGAAAAGAAGTGGATGGATTTGCAAAATATTTAGGAACTAGAACAGCAAGTACTTGGTGACGTGTCAGATGTAGCAGTGAGTGAGATGGAGGATTCAAGGATAACTCCCATGTTGCAGGCCCCCCAAATTAGGTGGGTGGTGGAATAATATATGAATTTATTTCCTTCAGTGACTGACTGCAGTGGGGCTGAAGAAGGTCACTTGGAGATTTTACTGGGATGATGTGCAGTGGCCAGATATGGAGGATGTAAGATTTTACCAACAGTGTAGGAACAAAGAAGCAGTAAATGCCCCCAAAGGCAGAAAACGTAGTTATCAACTAAGAAGAGATCATCGCAGAGATCCACACATTGCTGGAGACATCAGTCATCAAAACCCTTTCTGTCCACCGTCTCAAATACAGAAAATGAGATGCAAGTGTTGAAAGAGGACCCAGGAGTCCTCTGGTTGGATGTGTTCCCTAAAGCACGAATCTTCTCTTGGAGGATTTTGACAGAAGCCTCTGTTTCTGCACTCCCAGTGCCCCAGCACTTGTAACTTTCAAGCAAGACTGCATTTGGGAGTCATCTTTAATTATAAGAAACTTCTCCTTACTTTACATGGAAAACTGCCTCATTTACCCACTGCTCCCAGTTTTGCCCTCTGGAGCTACACAGAATAATCCAACGCCTCTCCCACATGACATTTGAAAGCTCTTATCGTGTTTTCTCTAAGTCTTCTTTACTCCAGGCTAAAACTATATATCATTTCCTTCATTTGTTATTTTCAATGGACGTGTAGTAACAGAAACAGCAACGATATTTATTGTGTGTTGAGATTGTGGGAAGGGGTAGGAATGTCTTCTCTGCTGTAGTAGGATGTCTTTGCCCTCTGCCTCCTGAATGGAGAGGATTCTGGAGACCAAGAGGTGGCTGGAGACAAAGAAGATTGTGGGAGCCTGGGTGCCTGTTCATGGATGGCCACTGCACTGTGACACTTGCATTAGACCATGATGTGATTAAGAAATAAATTTTCCTGTATTAAGCCATTGAGAATGTGAAGGTTCTCTGTTAACAGCAGCCAGTGTAACCTTAAGTAATACAGAGAATTATAGTAGAAGTCAGATGTATGTAGCAATGGCTTAGTGGCTAATTCTACAAGTTCTAGAAATTGTAGAAAGGGTCAGAGTGATGGTACATGTTGGCTACTAACTGGATTTAGTGAGGTATTATAAGAAAGAGATAAGCTCAGGAAAGAATTGGCCAATTTCCAAGAAAGATTGAAATGACCAGAGAAAGTCCAAAGATCAAGGATCTTACAAAGTTGGAAAGTTCAATTACTTCTGGATCCCAAAGGTTAAGAGACAAAATTGGAAGAATGATTTGGGGATAAGACTTCTCAGTTGAACAAAGTGACTCAGTCCTGGAGCAAAAACCAGATTAAAGGTATATTACCCTACATAGGGACAGAGGAGCCTGGTGGGCTACAGTCCATGGAACTGCGAAGAGTCAGACATGACTGATCACGAGCACCCTATATACACTGACCTCAGAGAAGCTGCCATTTAACTAACAGAGAGGCACAGAGACAAGAAAGCAAAGAAATATGAATGTTAGAGAATAATACCTAAGAAGGAACTTTGTGTACAGTTTCTAGCACAAGGAATTAACAGAAGCAAATAGATCAGAAGCCTCCTAAGTTCCTGAGAATATTCTATTGCCAAAGAAACCCTGAGCCTAAACCAAAACACAAAATCTCTTTTGATTGTTTAAATGGTAAGTGTCCTTCAGGCTCCTGAACTTACACCATCAGAAAGCTGAACAGACTGAAAGGGATACTCCTCAATATACAGCTTACATGTCCTTATGGAAGATTATGGGGGAATGTTCAGAGGGTGGAGCCAGATGTTCAGGTGGAAGACAATGGACAGAGGGTTTCCCATAGCAAACAGGACTATGAGGAGCCTCTTCTAGACATGAAAGAAAGGGTTATGTATTTCAGAGCTCTTAGATTCTAAGCTAGAGGCTATAACTGGATGGGATTTGGAGTTCTCTCCTCTGGGAAAGAGATGGTATAGGGGAGGAAAGAAGTGTGTAACTGGCAACCAGAATGTTGGACTGTAACAGAGACCGCTATGTGATCACCAAAACCCATTTCTTTTCTTCCCAGGCACTTGCATTTTGTACGCTTCCCAGAATCCCTTCTTTTAGGTATGGCCACAGGATTGAATTCTTGACAAGTGGAAATGATTTGTGTCACTTCCCTGCTGATGAGGTTAGGAGAAAGTAGTCTCTTACCTCATTTGCAGGTACAGCCATAAGACAGAAGGATCTTGAGTCCCCGAATGATGTCATGGAAGGCCATCTGAGGAGCATACACACTGGATTGTGATAGGGCAAGAAATAAATTCCAATTCTGACTGGGTCACTGAGAAACCAAGAAGTTTTTTTCTGTTCCAGCAGTAGGTCTTACCTTAATAAATACAATGCATTATCTCACTTAATATCCATTTTATAGAAGAAGAAACTAGACAAGTAACGTGTTCAGGATGACTCATTTAGTAAGAGGGACATCCCATACTAGGATGTAAGTTTATCTGGTCTCAAAGCCCATGCTTTTAATCAATATGCTTCACTCTTTTTCCAGGAGAGTGGGGTTCTAGATCCTGTACCCCCTGAATCACAATCCCTGGGTTGTTCATATTTTTTCAGAACTGAGCACAATAATTTACATAATAATTTAGGGGGATACAACTTAAACTATTTCTCTCTTCTGGAATCATTATCCGTAAATGAAGCCTAGGATCCCTCTAATTATGTTAGTGGCCGAGCCTCATCCTAGGACCACTGACTTTAATCAACCAACACTCCTAGACCTTCTCACCACTGCCAAGCCTCAGCCCCAGCTGGAACTTAAATAATTACTTTTAATCTAAGGGCAGATTTTAGAATCCATTCTGTTCAATTTCTTCTTGATAAGCTCAGCCCAGTGTTCTAGCCTGTCCACGTATTTCTCATCCAGATGACTAGCCCATCTGGGACTAGCCCACACTGGGATGGATCAGCCCCATGGGAGGAGCAGTATCTTAGGATGCATACGACGATGAGTCATTGTGCAAAGGACTTTCTGGGTTGCCTTCCTTCAATCTTTTCCTTTAGAGATGAGAAAAGTAAGTTTTAGAGAGGTTAACAGTGCACAGTAAGTGGAGCCCATCATCAGCCCTAATCACTGAGTGATCTGAGTTGATACTCAACTTTTTCCTCTGAAAATGAAAGAGAGCTAATATGTACTAAGCACAAACTTTGTGTAAGGTGCTTTACTCACTCCATCGCCCTTAATCCTTACAATGATCCATGGCATAGTGAAATTTGGAATTATTTAAAGAAATTTTAAACATGAAATAGAATTATTTGGGGAGACTCTCAATGTACTAAAAGAGTCTATATAAATAAATAATGGGGGCAGAAAAAAGTCAAAAAGTAGATACCCTGAGTCCAAGCTAGCTAGAGTGTGATTCTATGAAAGCAGAGATCTTTTTCTCCTGAGCACTGCCTGGCACAAAGAGCCCAGTACTGTTTGCTAAAATGCATACATCAGTGTGAACCTTAGTGGGCACACTAAGCTCTTCCTGAAACCAAAGTTTCACTCACACAAGTATTTATCAGGCAGCTACTACATACGATACACTTTTGACAGGGGAGGCATGGCTTAGGGAAACAAGAAATACTCCAAATAACACACACATAGTCACTCTCTCTCCCCTTCCCTCTCTCTTTCTCTCTCTCATCCTGTCAATAAACAGATATTGACTCTCCCTGACTAATTTCCCTGGGAGTTGTGGAGTTGAGCTATACCCAGGCCAGCAGCATCTCGAAGTAGATGTGCAGATTCTTGTTCAAGAAGCCCTGCGTGTAAACCCAATGCAAACACCCAGACTTAACATGGTGTCGGGTGTTGATCCCCTTAAATCAACACTGGCAGATGTCCCACTGGACTGGAACAACTTAAGCATAACCATACTAGGGAGTGGGTAGGAAGACAATCCAGCCCGCCAGCCTCTCTCAATGCCATGGAATGTGCGAGTTCTCCAAAGTTCCCCTGAAACAGACACTAGGGGATGGATTCCACATACACCAGGTGGGGAGCCTTGTCTGACTCCACGAAAGGGCAGCTCCTGTCTGTCGGGATTTTCCTCCATCCTGCTCCTACCTGTGTCCTTTTCTTGTTCTGCTCTAGTCTCCTCCTCCCCACTGACCCCCACCATTCTACTTCCTCCCTTCTGAGTCTCTTTTTCTCTTCTCTTCTTTCCTCCTTCTCTCCCTCCCTCTTTTCCCTCCCTCCTTCCTTATTTCTCTTCTATATCTACATTTTTAAATATCTTTTCTATCACACTGTTCTTTATCAGTCTCTCTCTAGAAGACACTGGAATTTAGAAGCTCCAAAGAGAAGTTAAATACCTCCTTGTCCTTGCCTTGGAGTCTGAGATTAAAGCTGGCAGGGAAAACTCAGAATGCGATTTTTAGCAGCAGCCATTCACAGGCTACATCATACTTCCTGCTCACAAATCTACCAGCTGAGCTATTCACATGCTGTCATTTCAGGCAAAATTGTTTATGCATCACATAATGCTGGTCTATGTTGTGTCTGTTCGAGCCCTGGCCAGAGCTCTGTCCTGGATTGGATAGCTGGACCCAGACACATGGTCCACACAAAACATGAGCGATCCATATTTGGTCATGAGTATGCCTTAAACACAAATCGAGTTTGGCACAACCAGAGCTCTGGAAATCCAGCCCACAGATCAAGTCACACATCAGGGAAAATCAAAACAGAATTAAGTTGGCCACTTTTTCTTTGCACAGACATGAGAGGTATTTTGAGTTAAGTCTGTGAAACCTTGTTTTTCATGTTCAAGTCAGCCTTTGGGCATGGCCAAATGTTATCAGTGCCCTTTTTTTATTTAACTTTTTCCCATACACAAGTGAAGGAGGCCTAGAGGCAGACCCAAAGCGTAGATCCAAAGGCAGTCCATGATCAAATCGTACTTTCTTTCCTAACACATTCTGGGATCACTAGATAAACATCCACGTGCCCAGGACAGTTACATATGTTCCTGCTCAGAGGATAGGGGGATAAACAGTCTAGCCTGTGATTCTCAGAAGTGAAAAGACAAAGCACTAAATCTCAGAATAGAACACAGATTATTGACTCCCCGTTGTCCCTGGCCTGGCCTTCCACGGGCCTTGCAATCTGGAAAAACTTTGGACTTATACTTCACGATTCTTCCCTGTATCTGTTAGTCGCTCAGTCATGTCCGACTGTTTATGACCCCGTGGACTGTAGCCCAATAGGCTCCTCTGTCCATGGAATTCTCCAGATAAGAATACTGGAGTGGGCTGCCATTCCCTTCTCCAGGGGATCTTCCTAACCCTGGGATAGAACCCAGGTCTCCTGAATTGTAGGCAGATTCTTTACCATCTGAGTCACCAGGGAAGGAACTCTCTAGGAACTCAAAAATTTTAGTCACATCGATTAACTCTTTGTTGGCCTAATTTTCTTTCCTTCTAGGTCTTAACTAATGTGATCCTTTCTCTTTCTACTTTCAACATTTCCCAACTGTAATCATCCTCAAGTCCCAGGTCAAATGTTAGTTCCAAATGGAAGCAATCACTCCTCTCTCTAACCATGTAGCACCTTCAGTTCAGCTCAGTTCAGTCACTCAGTCAGGTCCGACTCTGCGACCCCACAGACTGCAGCACACCAGGCTTCCCTGTCCATCACCAACTCTGGGGGCTTGCTCAAGCTCATGTCTATTGAGTTGGTGATGCCATCCAACCATCTCATCCTCTGTCGTCCCCTTCTCTTCCTGCCTTCAATCATTCCCAGCATCAGGGTCTTTTCAAATGAGTCAGTTCTTCACATCAGGTGGCCAAAGTATTGGAGTTTCAGCTTCAACATCAGTCCTTCCAATGAATATTCAGGACTGATTTCCTTTAGGATGGACTGGTTGGATCTTCTTGCTGTCCAAGGGACTCTCATGAGTCTTTTCCAACACGACAGTTCAAAAGTATCAATTATTCGGCACTCAGCTTTCTTTATAGTCCAACTCTCACATCCATACATGACTACTGGTAAAACCATAGCTTTGACTAGACGGACCTTTGTTTGCAAAGTAATGTCTCTGCCTTTTAATATGCTGTCTAGGCTGGTGATAGCTTTTCTTCCAAGGAGCAAGCATCTTTTAATTTCATGGCTGCAGTCACCATCTGCAGTGATTTTGGAGCCCCCCAAAATGAAGTCTGTCACTGTTTCCATTGTTTCCCCTCCTATTTGCCATTAAGTGTAGCACCTTAAGACTCTTTAAAGATGCTTGGCATTTTCTGTGTCCAATTGTAACCTTAGAGAATTTCGGTGTCACTAGAGGGAGTGCTAGACAAAAAGAATGGAAAACTCCAGGACCTGCCAGTGAGTCTGATTCTAGAGATAGGAGTTTGTGTTTCTTGGTGCTCCCAACATCCCACTCCACTCCAGCAACTACCCTGTACCACCCTTTTGTAAAACATATATATTTTTTCCTCATTAGTAATTTGGAAGGTAAGAGAGCCAATCGCCAAAACTAGGAAGAAAACAAAAACAGCAGCATCTCAGGAGTGAAACTACGGAAAGTTTTCTCCCTACCACATGTTCAATGTGAGGGCTTCCAAGTGACCAATTTAGAAAAGTGAATGATTTAGGTGGGGGAGAGAAGTACTCCCCTCCCCCATCACATCCCCATTTATGCCAGTGGGGTCCCTCAGGATGGGGCTGGTGATGCCAGAGAGACCAACCATGGGATTCAAGGGTTGGGACTTTGAGCCATGTGATGTCAGCACCATCTATGAGGATGGGGACTGGAAACTGGCCTGTGTGGACAATGATTCACTCATTCATACCTGCATAACAGAATCCCAATAAAAACTCTGGACACTGAAGCTGAGTGAGTGTCCCTGGTTGTCCTAAATCAATGAGCCAGGAGGGTGATGCTCACTGAGAGTACAGAAGCTTTGTGTTTGGGAACCTCCCAGATCTCATCCTGCGTGACTTTTCTTTCTGATTCTGGTTTGTATCCGTTCACTATATGAAACTGTAATCATGAGTAAAGCACTTTTCTCGGTTCTGCGAGTCATCCCAGCAAAGTCTTATCTGCTTGTTGGATGAAGACAAGATGTCTTAAGACTAATTCTATTACTTTCACCAATTTTAACAAGATTAAAATTTTATAAAAAGTCATATGCCTTGTATGCCCAGGTTAAAAAGAGAGTGGAAATATATGCATCCATATAAATGTTAATAGTTGGGACTTTCCTGGTAGTCCGGTGGTAAAGAACCCACCTTCCAATGCAGAGGACACAGGTTCGATCCCTAGTTGGGGAACTAAGATCCCACAGGCTGCAGAGCATCTAAGCCTGCATGCCACAACTACTGAGCCCACACACTCTAGACCGCCTGCTCTTCAACTGGAGAAGCTCCCGCATGCCACAACTAAAACAGGACCATGCACAGCGCTGATGAAGAGCCCACTCCACAACAAAGACCCAGTGTGGCCAAAACAAACAAATAACTGTACATGAAAAAATAATAAAATTCAACTGTCAAAAAAAATTAACGACAGTTATTTCTGAGCAGAAGAGATGGAATTTTCTAAAATATATATTACTTTTTGTTTGCTAGTTCATTTGTTTACATTATATTTTGCAACCCCATGAACTGTATCTCCCAGATTCCTCTGTCCATGGAATTCTCCAGGCATGAATACCAGAGTGGGTTGCCATTTCCCTCTCCAGAGGATCTTCTTGACCCAGGAATCAAACACAGATCTCTTGCATTGCAGGCAGACTCTTTACCATCTGAGCCACTATGGAAGCCCATTTCTCTTTAATAACCTATTAAATAATGTGGGTTTGGGGGAAGGGATGTGGCAAGCTTCTGGGAACAGAAGGATGTCTTTCAAAGGCTAGATAAGACATTGGGTTCTTTCTAGCACTGCTGAGGCAGAATCTATGTAATAACAATTTTCTCCTTTTGGTGTCATTTTGGCCCTGTGATCTTGGACAAGTCATTTCACCTCAACTTCACCATATGTTAAGTTGGGGCTTAAGCAAGATGCTGGGTAATATCTCTTTCCACTCTTAGCTTCGTGTATGTCTAAAGACTTAATTTCATTTGCCCGTATCCCTAAAGCATCCACAGATGTCAGAGATGAGGAAGAGGAGTTTCTGAAGAGGTGAGCTCTGCTAGGGGAATATTTGCATAAAGCTGATTTAGCAAGTGAAAAATGGACTGTGACAGATTAATGCTGGGCGGCTTGATCTGCTCAGTGTCTGGCCCACACAGCCTGGGTCTGATCAGATCTTCAAAGTCATATGGTCCCTATTTGGTTTTACAATAAATAACTCAGACTTATGAGTTAGACACCAATTAATGAAATCATCTAGCCCAGAGGAGAGCAATCCTCCTGGGCAGTCCTTTTGGAAGCACAGACCATGCACTCGGTTTGCCAAGGCTGGGGCTTTTATCCTTGCCTGTGATAGAAATGGTAAGAATCGTCCCAATTCCAGGTGACCTTTGCTCTGAGATATACCACTGGTTACCAAAGAGGATCAAGAGGGACTGGCTCCCCACAGACTTTACTGAAGCTGGAAGGCCATGATAAATCCAGTCAGAGTTTGGACTCAGTACTGGGAAATACTGGGGGTCAGCAGAGGAAGGGCAAGTAACTTCTGCTAAAACTAGGTTTACTTAATTTTGTTTATACCCATCCTGAAAGGACATAGAAATGACTCCAGGTAGTGTTGTTCTGGGCTGGGAAGTCGTTAACACAGTGTCTCGAGGCATCATGTTTCTGGTCGAGAAAGAAAACTATGGACGTGTTCATATATGCTGAGAACTGAACCCACCACGGGTCTTCAATAAATATCAAGCAATCAATCAATTCTCCAGCACAGGGAAGCTTCTTGTTCCAAACATGCGGTCATGGAAGGGAGCTTGGCCCAAGACCTACCGATCTTCTCCAAATGATGTGGCTCCCAACTCCAGGAAAAGTTCTGGGTGGTTTTTTTTTTTTCCATCCCACAGCAACTGATGGCACAATCCTTGGCAGTCCTGGAAACAGTGATTTCCAGATTAAGACACCAATGCAGTGAGGCTCTGCTACGCACTGGTTGAACTTTTACAACTTAATGGAAAGAGAATCTTAAATTATCACCTGGCAGCTGATTGGAAGTGGCTGTACCTGTTTTCAGAAATGCTCTAAGTAAAAATTGATGTGATTTTTAAAATGGAAATCTATTGTATGGAACTCTTTAGCATGGAAAGCACTTGCTGGAAGATAGCCATAAACTACATTTATTTGATTCAATTTTGCATCAATCATCATGCCTCAAAGATGCCATTCTGCATTTTTTTAGTGATACATAAATTATAAATTTTTACCTCTAAGTGTGGAGAAAGAGAACTTTAAAAACCCACTGTAATGGTTGATGAGCTCCTAACAATTGTTAGACACTGCTATTACAAAAATGATTACCAGGAAGCTTAAATATTGCAATTGTCCACTTTACAACTTATAACACTGATGTTTCACCAAATGCGAAATTCACTTCTGAGAGTTCCACTTTTACATTGCTCTTTAAAATGATGCACATTTTAATGGTTCCTTGGGCACATATGATTTGCAAGACTGTTTCAGCTGTAACTTTATAGACCTTCTGATGGACCATTTGTCTTTGCCTTTGGAGAAAAGAACTAAAGTTATGTGATCATATATGTTTTCTATTTAATAGCCATGTATCAAATCCCTACATACTTTTTAGTGCGGTGGGGTAATAATTTGATATATTAACTATGCGAGGTTTTTTCCTTTGCATTTATTTTAGCCCTGTGACCCTGTGAGTGTCTCCCATTAGGGCTATTAGCCATATGGTCTCCACTGGAGGGCAATTTCAGAGGGAATGGGTGAACAAGGGGGCAGATCATGAGTTTTTAAATTCCAAAGCTGCTTATCCTTGAGTCTGACAGAGGAAGTGATGAGAATCAGACCTACCTCATTTCTCTGGGGTTCTACTCCTCATCCTAACCCAAAATAGTGATCCTGAGGACTGGTGAGCAAAACAGAGCTGAGATTTCTGAGTGGCCATAAGATGGGGGTGGATACTTGGCCCAGGTTGGGGGTGGGTAATGAGGGATAGTGAAATGGGCCTATTTTCCACGGAAACTTACAGGTGGCCAAGCCCCTTAGAATTCCTTTGTCACCATGCATCTGGAAAACAAGCTAACGGTGTACAGCAGTGGGAAGAGAGGGAAGAGAGAGGCCGTGCTCAGGAGGTCCTGAGGCCAGCAAGCAGCCACTGTAAAAGGAGATGCCGCCTGGGGCTCCCAGCCAGGGCTCTAATGAGGCATCATTCAAGGTAGCAGATGCCAACTAAAAAGACCAGCTAAGAATCAAAATACACAGCACCTCTTAGCAGAAGCCAGAAGGTATAGACACAGAGAGGCCCAAGCACCTTTCACCTCCACAATCTTATGCACCCCCCTAAACTCACCCCAAACACCCTACTGCCAAGGAAGACTCTCTCAAGTCAACTGAGATCATGTGTTGAGAGTAAGGCCTTCTGAATCCCTAATCCCGCGCAGGAGAAGGAAAGAAAAAGGAAACCTTTAAGTGACTGAATCTGCCCTTAAAATCACGGATCAAACATTAGAATTGACTAGACTGCATTTTGGCTGTCAGATGAAGACAGAAATTAAGTGTAAGGAATGGAGCCAAGTGTAGTGTGAAACAAATATTCTCCCTATTGCCCACATAAACAGCAACAACATACTGAAGGGAAGATAGGCCAAGTAAACTTTGCCTTAGTAAAATCATACGTATAAGGTTTCCCTGGTGAGTGGAAAGTCACCATAAGGCTGGGGTTCCAGTCTCAGCCCTGCTCTCACTAGCATTGGGTGAGTCATCTTTCCCAGACTCTGTTTTCTCATCTGTAAAACGGGGATGAATGACACCGCTGTATCTCATGACGAATTGCACAGAGTCAAGGTGAAGGTCAAATAAGAAAGTGGGTGAATGTACCTCTTAGGCTACAAAATAATTTAAATGAAAGATATTTCAACTATTTCTTTCCAAGCAACAGAAACATGGGGAGATTAGCTCCAAGAGGCAGTGTATATGTAGGTCATTCAGATGGTCTGCCCTGAGGATCCAAGAGGCAAAAGCTCACTTGAGATTTTAAATAATTCTTAACTGGCATATTAGGAGAATGGTTGGTAGTCTGACTATTTTTCAACACTACGATTTTCATGACATCTAAATCCAGTAAGTGTGGAAAGCATGACATCTCCCTTCCTGACCAACACCCAACACACCACAGAGAAAGCCCTGGAAATTGATTTGGTCCAAACATGTGTTCCTCTTTTTTTATAAGGCAGATTTCTGACTCTGTATCACACTAGTTCTTCATATCAGAAGACTGTATTATAAAGTTAACAACTAATCTAAATAAGAAACGTCAATCCTCTCATGCTTCATCTCAAAGAAAGTAAATCAGATGCCAAGAAGCTATGAGATACTGAAAAGAAATGGGACCATAAAAAACAGGACCGGGTGATGGATAAACAAAGTCTGGGAGTGGTGGTCGGTGAATACAGAGGAATTATTCAGCGTGTGCCCCAATGCCTGTGTGGCCCACACACACGGATGCCTGCGAGAGGCCATACACACACTCAGTTAACTTACTACAGCATGGCCACACATATTCAGGTGAATCTGTCTTTCTGTGCAATTCAAAATATTATAAAATTATTTCTTGCACATGGAATATTTATTATATATTGCTTTACTATACAATGAAACTTTTATACATACATATTACTGTACTTTACATGCATTTTAAGGAGTTTTCAAGGATAACTGGACTATACACATTTCTTGCCTTAAATAACACTGATTATGATTTCCATATAAAATGGAACTTCATTCATAGCTTAATAGTCAATTCTCGCTCAATTGACGAAACTTTAAACATGAAAGCATCGTGCAACTCTCTAAGGCAGAGTCAACCATATTTACCTACTGTTAGAGAAGTAAAATTCATTCCAAATTTATTTGGAAGTGAATATCCATGCTAAACTTACAGACCTTTAGATAAGATTTGTACCTCCTCTGCTAATCGGTTTATTTCACTCCCAGTTAACCCAATTCCAGGGCTAACACTGTATTTTCAAAATCCTCAGGAACTTGGCTTCCAGGAGTACTGGCTTCACAAGTGGAACAGAAGGTAGGGTGAGTAAGGCATCACACACACAACCAAGGCTTGACATAGGGCAGAGGTATCCGATTTGAAAATCAATCCATTTTAATCACATTCCAAATTAGGAAGATAGACATGCAATCCTTGGGAAGGGGTAGTGCAGGCAGGAAATCAGAAAATAATCTTAAGTGTCCTCTTTTGCTAACAGTCTCTGGAGAGCTATACGAATTTTTGGTGAGAATATTTCTGCAAGTGCAATGATAGAAAATTACTATTGACCTTTTCAATAGGCAAAATTGTGATGAAATCTGTTTTTCTGATGCCTTTCAGACTGGTTATTTCTAAACACCAGCAAATTCTGGAATTAGACAGTGACTGTAACAAGTATTCTCAGCTCAGCAGAGACTCAAGAGGATGGATACACTATGGTTTTCATACTCAGAGGAGGCAAGTGGAAAATGATGCCAGCAAGCAGCATTAATTTGATCCCCAACACTCATCATTCATGGCAAAACTAAGCTGAGAAACTTCATATTCAGAAATGCTGGGGCTATAAGCTTCACCAGCCCTGGCCCCTGGGGAATACGTTTGTTAAGGTTCAGTGTTTACCTACTGATTATGTTTTCAAAACAGTTACCTAAAATGCACATTTTCACACTCTTTTCTAGGAAAGCCACAGGTGTTTCAAGGGACAAAAAGAAGACTGGTGGGTCCTCCTCCAAATAAAACATTTTCACTTTTATCTGTTCTATATATTGGGATTTTAAGGTTTCATTTTTTAAGTCCATTGTTTTAAAAAGAAAGTTTAAAAATTACTGATCTAAACTGCACTACCAACTAGTAAGTTTTTCTACTCCACTTGGACCAAATGGATACCTCCGGGTGATGAGTTTTGTAGGTTGATGGTGCATAGACATAAAGAATATATCCTTGAATCAATTTTCAATAGAAGCCTTTGTTTAATAGAATACTGCCTGGGCCTTGAATTACGAGAGAACAAACCAGAAACACTTGTGTGACCAGGCATTATCTTGATGTCTGCCATTTCTCCCCTGATATGCCTCATTCTGGCTAAATACTGTACATCAGTGACTTCCAAATGGTTTTCAGCATCATTTCCATATCTTTATATTTTAGTTTCCTTCTAAAAAGTCTTGGTAAAATGTAAAGTTAGCCTCGTTCTGCCCTCCAACCCAAGAATTTCTTAGCCTTCCCTCCTCTTCTTTCTGGTCAAATCTTGCAGGTTGCAAACTTCTTTTTCGGCTCACTTTGGATGGTGAATTAGAGATATAAGAACAATCTTCACAGTTTTTCTAACTAAGAGTGAAACCCAAATGTCCTTCCAAAGTCGGAGGAAAGTCCCACAGTTTTGCACTTTCCCGGGCAGCAGGGAAAGATAAAGGTTTCCTATGTATGCATACATCTCTCTGACACGTGCTTACTGGAGTTAATCAATTGCTGGCCAGTTTTTACACCACATTTGGTCTTCAGCTCCGAACACACTGCTTTTTGCATATGAGGAGTCATGTTCAATGTTGAGATTTCTGGTTCTACTGAGTGACCCCAGAAGAGGCAAAAACACTTGATACTTGTTTTGAGGGAAGAGTTTCATTTGGAGGAGACCAATTCTCATCAAGGAAACTCTTTGGTTTTAGTGAGGGACGCTGGCAGTCCCCTTGGAGCCAAGTTGCTCATGAGATCCCCCCATAGCCCTGTGGGAGAATGTTCCTTGCCAACCACCATGTACCTGGGAAAAGAGGCACATATAACTCCACAGCAGGTCATTCTGAAGAGGGAAAACATAGTCGGGCAGAGCAGGAGGGGCGTCTCCTTATCACAAAGCCTCCTTTGATAGAATCAAGCACACTTGACTGGTTGATGAACCCCAGGCCTCCCAGGGCCACCCTCAGCACAAACCAGCACTGATTCCTGCTCTCTGTGCATTTCTGCACTCTAAGGAGTGGCTGTCTAAGAGAACTTCACCAAGCTGGAGTTTATAATGTCCCTCTGGAACATTCTTCGAGGGCTCTGCCAGCTAGAGTGTTGCTTAGGGATCCTGGCTTTGCAAGGGCCCCAGAAGACAGACCTTTAGAATAGTAAAGCCTCAAATGAAAAAAAAAAAGAAAAGCCCACAAGACCCAGCTCCTGACCCTGTCAGAGAGGGAGCCAACCAAGCTGTTTCCACTCACCAGGCCAAACCCAGAAAAGAGGGTTTGACTGGACATGGTATTGAGTTTTTCTGTTGACTTCTCAGGTTGACCCACTGACCAAATATGATACCCCACCACTGCTTGGGATTTTGCAAGTTTATAATCCATATAGAAGAAACATTGTTATATAAACTTTGCCAAGACTATAGGCCCTTTAAATTCCCAACTAAGAAGCTGAAGAAATTTATGGCAGTGTTGCTAGATGGGGAAGCCAAGTAAACTCACAGTGTTGATCTTAGGTCTGTTTAAATTTCTCTTGCCTTCTGGCACTTTAAGAAGTAGTGGAAAGAAATCATTTACTCATAGGTGCATTAAGCGTTTGGAAACACAGGGGTACCGGGGAAGCGCGTTAGAACGTAATTGATGTGGTCCTGGCCTGTGAAGGGCAGGATTTCACTCCAACACTGGAGCCGTTCCTGTCCCGGGTGGCACAAAACCTAACAGTACCGTCGTGCAGTAAATAGAGGGAATTATGCGGAGGCTCAGTTTTCCTACCAGTGAAGTCTTGGTAATTAACCAGCCCTCCCCTGCGTCCCCATAAAAGGACAGGCTGCTTGGAAATGGAGCTAGTCATCGTATAAGGAAGATCTAGTTGGCCTCAAGTGAAAGGACCGGGCTTTCTTATGTAGGTTGCCTCTGCTCCTTTGTAATTAGTTCTGGATCTCTCCTCTGTTTCGGGAGGTCAGTAATGATCGCAGGATTGGCAATAGGAGTCACTCAATTTCAGGTCCTTTTAGGACTGTAGCAGAAGGAGAACGAGAGGAACCCTGAAGAGAAAAAGCAGCATTTTAGTACACACAGTTCGGCCTTCATTTGAGCATTGCGTGTCTCATGGGAGAATCTGCGATTCAATCAACAATGAGTACTTTTCCGCAAAATGCTGTGCTTCTGCATGCCTCATGGAGGAGAGTGAGGCAAAATGCTGTGGATCTCCAGTCTTGCCCAGAGCTGAAAGTGAAATGAAGGAGACTATTTTTACATGCCAGATTACCTTGATTTAATACAAGATGAAATGCAATCTGATATGAGAACTGGTAATGGACTAACAAATGACTCAAGTAAAAAGTCATTTTAATGTAAAGTCCTGGACATGATGTATAACCTTCCCGGGAAGCCTGCTAATTGTGCGCCCCTAAGGTTCATGACTCTAGGAATTTTCTGGATGTGACTCCTAACTCTTATCTACCCTCCTCCCGCCGTCTCCACTTTAGTGCTCACTAGTGTGTAATCTGAGCATTGTACACTGGGAAAACTTGCTGAAGTTGAAAAGCAGAGGAAAATATGCCTTAATAGAATTTATAATTTAACAACCCAATAAGTTAGACTAGAATTTATTGGAGTAACATTTCCTAAGAATCTTCCATATCCCAACTTCTACAATCAGTGACCTAGATCTTTAAAAGAAAAGGAAAGCATGTTTTAGATTTTTTTTTCCAGCTGGAGAAAGCTGAACTTAAGTCCATATGGTTATTTATAGACAGAGGGGACAGTGAAAGAAAGAAAGAGAAAGAAAGGAAGAAAGAAAACAAAACAAAGGTCTTGGTTTCTAATTTCTCTGCAGCAGCAATGACTTACTTCTGTTTTCATTCCCTCTAGTCTCCTCCCTCCTCCCATTAAGTTCTTGGATTTGTGTATCTTTAGATTCAGGCACTCAATGCTTTCTTTACTCAGGAAGTTATTCTCCTCACGCCTTGTGAGGTCTTGGAACAAAAATTAGTTGAGAGAGAAACAACCGCTGCTTCACTGTCCAGAAAAAAAAAAAAAAAATTACAT
>NW_011494807.1:3477706-3487881 GCF_000754665.1 Bison bison bison | reverse complement strand
AATTTGGTGGGTTTTTTTTTTTTTTTTGGTGCAAGGGGAGGGGAGGGTGGAGATAGCATTGATTTGTGGCGGGGGTCGGGGGTTGGGGGTGTGGCGGAGCAGGGAGGAAAGCAAAGGGCCGGAGAAACTCGTTTCCCACATGTGTAATTTTCTCCTTTGGGGAACACACGAGCCAGCAGTCACTGTCTGCAAATGTGGTTTGTAGGGGTACAAAATGAACATGAAAAGCATTTGGGTTTCAACCACCTAAGTCAGGATGTACAATGTTTGTGCCTGAGAGGATTTTCAGTCTTTTTGTCTAATTTCTTCACGTTATCCCTCACTCTCACTAATCTGCCCCCCACCCACTCAATACTAAGGCTTTCCTCAATAACAAACAAAAATATTTTACGAAAAGTAGGCTTTATACTCAAAGCCTTCACCGCTTGCTCCCTTAAAGGAGGCGAAACGCGTGGTTTGGAAAGGCTTTGTTTATTGGTCTATAAATCATGGTCACCAAGTCTGACCCAGCCGCTGGGGTGCCCGGGGTCACGGGACCCTTTCAGAACTTAGACGCTCTGAAGCTTCTCTTTTTGCTAGGCTCTTAATCAACCCTCCAAAGGCAGAAAGAACATCAAACAACTAAGACCTTGGAGAAGGATTGGTGGTTTAAATGACTCAGCCTTTCCCCAAGAGAAAGAATTTCTTAGCGATTCAACCCCCTCATAAGTGGGTTTTCTGATTATCTGGAGGCAGAAGAGGGGCTGACAAGGGAGAAAGAAGAAATTAATCTAAATAATACAAACGATTTAAAACCAAGAGCAAAGATAGAAAGTATCAACCCCTCTGAGTTTCTTCCTCTTGATAATAAAGAAAATAGGAACTGCTCCCCAGTAACACTGAGACATCAGAGGTGATGCTCAATTGACCAGTCAGTCTGCTCAGGTCTGATTCTGGCTCCTTGTGCCTCAATCTTTCTCATCTGTAAAATGGCGATAATTTTAGTCTCTACCTTATAGGGCTGTTGTGAGAACTCAATCAGAAAAGTCAGACAAAGTGTTCAGAAGAGCCCGATATGTAGTAAGTGCTCAATAAAAGTTAGCTATTATCAGAACACATGTCAAGTTCCTCATGCAGTTTCTGGACCCTCAAAGGAAGCTGGTTTCCCTATAAATTCTGAATTACCTGGGCACATACAAAATAAAGCAGCACAAAGTAATTACCAGTCAGACCTGGATTCAAATCTTGACTCCTCTACTCACTAGCTATGTGATCTTGGACAAACTGCTTTATATGAGCCTCGGTTTTCTTCTCTAAACTGGATAACAATGCTTATGTCACAAGGTAGCTATAAGGACAAAATCAGAGGCTCCACACAGGAAAATGTTTCATTTGATGGTGATGTCTGGCTTAGAAACTGTCAGAAGTCATAGATCCATGCTCAGCATTCACTGCTCTGATAAAATAAGCATGTACTGAACTCCCACTCTGGGCAGCTGCTTCAACGCTAGATTTTAAAGACACAGCAGTGAACATTACACAGTCCTGCCTCAAAGAACGTCAAGTCTAGGGAAGGAGACATGTAAGGAAACATCATTTTAATTCTCTGTGGTTCTTGGTTTTCTCAAAGCATATTCAGAAGATCAGAAGACACTCAATAACATACTGTTCCCTTACCTAAAACATGTTTTTCCAATGCTTCATCAAAGTAACTCCTATTGTCCTTCATTTTTAAGACTGAAACTTCACTTGGTCAAAGAAGCTTTCCTGAACTCCAAGTTGCTACACAGTATGAAGGCAGTCTATGTTTCCCATTTCCTAACACTCATCACACAATGGCTTTTTTATTACACTCCCTATGACCACAGTCTACTAGCATTTTCAGGGCCTGTGTTAAACTCACTCACTTGGAAAATGCAGTATAAATCTTTCACACATAAAATATAAATATAAAATATAAATCTTAAATTTTATAAAATATAAAATATAAATCTTCTTCCTCCCCCCTGCCCAAAATGGCTCATGAATGAAAGAACTAATTATCAGGTGAATTAACTTTCTAGGATATCCTGGGGGCCTAGATTCTGTTCTGAAGGGCCTGGAGGCAATGCTGTGCTCATGAACACAATCCAATGAGTCAAGAATTACTTTGAGAATTCAGAAATAAATCCTCTTATAGATGGTCTTTTAGCAAGGGTGCCAAGACCATTCGTGGGGAAAGGACAGTCTTTCAACAGATCGTATTGAGAAAACTGAATAGCCACGTGTGAAAGAGTAAAACTGGACCCTCACCATATAGCCTATATCAAAATTAACTTAAAATGGATCAAAGACCAAAAGGCAAGAATGAAAACCTTAAAACTTTTAGGAAAAAATATAGGGAAAAGCTTTAGGACGTTAGATTTAACAATGATTTCTTGGTTATGACACCAAAGTCACAGCCAACAAGGAAAAAATAGATAAATTGGACTTCATGAAAATTTAAACACTTTGTACATCAAAGGACACAATCAACAGAGTGAAAAGTGACTCAAGGAATGGAAAAAAATATCTGTAAATCATATAACCCCTGGATAAGGGGTTTATATCCACAATATATTAAACCCCTACAACCTAGTAACACAACAAAAAACTAACCTGACTTTAAAATGGGCAAAGGGGGACTTCTGGTGGTCCGGGGATTAAGAATCTGCCTTCCAGTGCAGGGGACGTGGGTTTGATCCCTGGTTGTGGAACTAGGATCCCATATACCACAACTAGAGAGACGCCCACACCACAACAAAGAGCCCTCACGCCTCAGTTAAGATCCATTGCAGCCAAATAAATAGTTAACAAGATAAAATGAGCAAAGGACTTGAATAGACATTTCTTCAGAGAAGACACAACAAATGGCCAAGAAGCACATGAAAAGATACTCAGCATCACTAATCATTAGGGAAATAAGTGCAAATAAGAACCATGAGGTACTCCTTCATACCACTAAGATAACTACTGTTAAATGAACAAACAAACAAAAAACAGAAGACAACAACTGCTGACGAGGATGTGGAAAATTGGGATGCTTGTGCATTGTTGGTAGGAGTGGAAAATAGTACAGCCACTATGGAAAACAGGATGACAGTTTCTCAAAACCTTAAAACGAGAACTGTCATATGATTCAGCAATTTCAACTCCAGGGATATACCCAAAAGAATAAAAAACATAATCTTGAAGATATATTTATACACACGTGTTCATATCAGCATTATCCACAATAGCCAAAAGGTGGAAGCAACCAAAATGTCCCTTGATGAAGGGCTGTATAAAGAAAATATAGTATGTACATACAATGAACATTATTAGTCTTAAAAAGGAAGGAAATTCTGTCGCAATACAACATGAATGAAACTTGACTCTAAACCAAGTGAAACAAGTCAGTCACAAAATGACAAATACTGTACGATCCCATTCATACCTAGAGTAGTCAAATTCATAGAGATAGAAAGAACAATCTTCTCCAGAGTCCCACAGGAGGAATTTGGGGAGGTTCAATGGGTACAGGGTGTCAGTTTGGGAAGATGGAAAAAGTTCTGGAGATGGATGGTAACGATGGATGTATAACAATGTAAATGTACTTAATGTCTCTGAACTGGACATGTAAAAATGGTTAAAATGGTAAATACTATGTTATGTATTTTTTACAATTTAAAAATAAAATAAAAGATTTACTTTGAACTAAAAGCAGTTTGGTAATAAAAGGAGTCTGAGCATCCCATCCAAGGTTTGAAGTCTGAGGGTGTTTTCCATATGGCTCAAGTTTTCTTTGAAAGGATGAAGGGTGGTGTCAATTTGAGCAAACAGGTGAGGAGAGAAGGCAGGATGAAACCCGATGGTATCTGAAAAGAGGGTGGAATTTAGAAAAATCTAAAAACACCAATCTTCCCATTCTTCATTTCCTGCTTCTTTAGACATTCTTGTCTTTTTCAGGGAAATGGACTCCATCTGGTCTGAGTCATTAGCACTTCTTGAAATGTTGCTTTGAAGAGCTTGCTGATGTGCAAGAAAGCCTTAGCCTCTTCTTATCTCCTTTGTTTTTAATGAAAGAGGCTCTGTGATTGGCCAGAAGGTCATAAAACCAGTAAGACTCAAAATTCATATCCAAAGCTGTGGCCTGTGGAGTTTGGGCACTTTCAAAACTTGACCCAAAGAAAAGGGCTGGAAGGACATGCTGTGAGGAAAGCTGTAGAAGGCTGGGTACCTGAAAAATGAGCTGGGGTGGACCCAAACTCCTTAAGCAGGGGGATGGCAGGAGGCCAGGACCCAGGTCTTGCCTCTTAGTTGCCTGGCTCACATAGGCACAGCCTTGGTAGCTCAGCTGGTAAAGAATCTGCCTGTAATGCAGGAGACCCCAGTTTGATTCCTGGGTTGGGAAGATCAACTGGAGAAGTGATAGGCTACCCACTCCAGTATTCTTGGGCTTCCCTGGTGGCTCAGTTGGTAAAGAATCCACCTGCAATGTGGGAGACATGGTTTGGGAAGATCCCCTGGAGAATGGAAAGGATACCCACTCCAGTATGCTGGCCTGGAGAATTCCATGGACTGTATGGGGTCGCAGAGTTAGACATGACTGAGCAACTTTCACTTTCACAGAAGAGTAACCCATCAGGCTAGGGCTCAGGGAGCATGTGAAAATAACTCAGTCCAGGAACTACAACTTGAATGGAAAATGAGCTAGAAAAGGGCAGGAAGACCAGGGTGCTAGCAGAAAGCTCTTAACTGTGGGAAACGGTCTTTAAAAAAAAAAAAAAATGAGCCAAACTTATTAGTGATTCCTCAAACCTCACTTTGTGAGACTTAAGGAACCTCCACAGTGAATGCAGTATATTTGCCTCATCTGAGGACTAGTGGCCTTTTGTTATTTGGCCTAAAGTAAATGTTATCAAGGTTGCCCCCAGTGAGTAGCAATGGGAGATACTAAATATATTTGTCCCACAGACAATATCAACTTTTAGAAAGCAAACTATTTCTAAACCTGAAAACAGAATTCATCCAGCTGTGGATTTGGCCTATTTCCATTTGGATTCATCTAAGAGTAATTTCTCGTAGAGCAGTTACTTTCAAGTCTGTTTTATGTGGTCCTCATGTCTGGGACTCAGGGAATCAGGTCCCTTCCTGCTCCTAAAGAGGATGGCCTGATCAAGGGGTGCTTTAAGACTCAGAGCCAGGGGATCTCTTCACCTGGGAAATGCCCCCATGGAGGGTTGGACAATGTGTGAATGGGAACAAATGGAGTGGAGTGTGAAGAAGGGATTTTTTTCCAGAGTCATGTACAAAATTTGCTTGGAGAAGCAGCAAGGCCAGGGAATAGTGATTTACTTCCCAAGCCTTAAGAAAAGTGACTCTTAGACACTGCTGAGTCAATGTGACTTGGCCCATAAAGAGAGCTATTTAAAAGCCCCTTGGTTGCAGAATAGTGAGATCTCCAAGCTCTGAGAGAGAAGAGCATTCCTATGAATGACTTTCAAGGAATTTCATGGGATTCTCCTCACTCTTTCATAGTTTTAGCTGATTTCCAAGTTTTCTTTGTCCTGTCCTTGGGCTGTTACTGTTATGAAAGTCCCAGAACAAATCTCTGCAAACGGCTCAAAGATTTACACGTTAGAGCTTTAAGAAAAAAGTAAACTGGTATTGAATAATCTAGCTATGTGCATTGCAGATGAATGGTTCTAAAGGTCTTCAACAGCTACTGGAATTCTGTTCAGTGGTCTGCAGTGGTTTCAAGATTCCTTGTGTAGAGAAGTTTGGGGTCAATGTTTCCTCCCTTGAATCTGGGCAGGTTTGTTAACAGCTTCACCCAATTAAACATGACAAAAGTGATGCTCTGTGACTTCCCCGGCTAGTCCTCTTGGGATGCCACTCTGGGGGAAGCCAGCCACCATGTAACACGTCAAACTCCCCTAAGACTGCCATGCTAGGGAGGCCCTGTCCAGGCATTCTTTGTCGACCGCCCCAGCTGAGCTCCCATCTGACAGCCACACCAGAGAGCCATCTTGGATTGCAACCCAGTAGAGCTTTTCAGATGATCCAGCCCCATTCAACTGCTGGTTGAAACTGCTTGAGAGAGTCCAAAGAAGAATTGCCCAGCTGAGCCCTTTCTGAACTCCTTAACCACAAAATTGTGAGCAAAATAAAAAGGTTGTTTTAAGTCGCTAAATTTTGGGGTAACAAGTTATGTAGCAATAGTGGCCTGAATGTGTCCCTTGGTGGTTTCAGCGGTTTCGGTGGGAATGGCGAGGAGGCAAGTTTGTTTATACACGTGCCACAAATTTGCAATATATGGCTGAGGAGGGTTTTTACAAAAATCCCATTCTGTCCTCAGTAACCATTATATTCTTAAAAGTTATGCATGCACTATTAAGATTACATGGAGTCAGTTTGTCATAGCTAACTTTCAATTAACAGGCAACAGTTCTTCATTATATTTGCATGCTATTATTCATAATAGTTAAATTTATAGTTTTCACTCTTGTTATCCATTCATTTTTATTTGCTAGATGTTTACAAACCACTTATTATATACCAGATACTGTTTCAAGTGAACACATTCAATCTTCAGATTGATCCCACATGGTCAGTATTCTTATTACTATCCCCATTCTATGGAGGAGAGAACCGAGTTACAGAGACATTATCTATCCAACTCATGGTCACATACTTTTTAACTGTTTGATCTGAAACACGACCCCAGGAAATCTAGCTTGAGTTCTTAAACTTTGACCCTTTGCTGCCTCTCATTTAGACATCATTTTATTCCCCACTCTCACACACACACACACACACACACACGAATTCCAAAGTGACACACTGAAATGCAAAAGAAGTAATAAAAATAGCACTAAAACTATACATCTCAGGATAATGTCATGAATGTAAGCGAGTATATGCAAACCCATAGATTGGAATGAGTAAATCCTAGTATTTGATATCTGAAAAACAGATTTATAAGATTCTTTCTCCATTTACCCCTGGTCTCTAGTATGCTATCTGTTAAAAAACTTTGTCCTTTAGGGTCACAAAACAACTTGAGCCTTCCCCTTGTTTTTAAATACAACAACCTTCCTGATAAACCAACAGTTTTTCTAGAACAAGCTCAAAATAATACTTTTCAGCAAGAAATTTACAAATGACGCTGCTAAGGCATTTGAGAGACCAAAAGTACAGAGGTCCATTCTCTATAGAAACATAAGCCATACTATTGCCCATAAGCTTCAAAAGCCGGCTCAATACTTACTGATTGGTATCATGTTTGGCAAGAAAGCAGAATAAGCCATTGGAGAAGTTTCCTTTTCAGATGGCACTGTGGGCGCCACGTTATAACAGTGAAATGCTGCTGCTGCTGCTGCTGCTGCTAAGTCACTTCAGTCGTGTCCGACTCTGTTCGACCCCATAAACGGCAGCCCACCAGGCTCCCCCATCTCTGGGATTCTCCAGGCAACAACACTGGAGTGGGCTGCCATTTCCTTCTCCAATGCATGAAAGTGAAAAGTGAAAGTGAAGTCGCTCAGTCATGTCCGACTCCTAGCGCCCCCATGGACTGCAGGCCACCAGGCTCCTCCATCCATGGGACTTTCCAGGCAAGAGTACTGGAGTGGGGTGCCATTGCCTTCTCCGAACAGTGAAATAAAGAGCAATTTCCATCATGTGTAGTGATTAAAAACCAAGACTCAGACTGTTTCAGTCCACATCCCCACTCTGCCACTTCCTGCCTGTGACCTTGGACAAGTTCCTTACCCTCCCCGAGCCTGAGTGACCTGGTGTATAAAATAGGGTCAGTAATAGCCTCAGAGCTGCTAAGAGGATGAAGTAAATCAACAACGTAAAGCACTTGGGACAGTGCCTGGCACAGAGTACCTGCTATATAAATGTTTGTCAAAGAAGTAAATAAAACATGTGCTCACAGATACCCCACCCTGCAGTCAGACAAGACCGCTGATGTTCAGCGTACACATTCAGCATGTGTGTATACAAGGGAGAACGTGTGATGACTTTTCTTCTAATCAACACTGAAAGCTAATACTACAGAAAAAGAGACTTTGGGGGTTAGCTTGAGAATAATTTTGTGAGCTATGATATAAATGGAAAATGTGAGTATTGACGGGGCACTTAGTATGTGTGTACTAAGAATGAAAGAGTAAAATAATTGTCAATTATTAAGTAAGTGCCAATTCACAGCCAGTTTTATTCACAAAGAATAGCGGGTGGCCAGAAGTCTGCCTCCAAATCTTAATTAAATGTTGGCGAACATAATGAAAATTATAAATATAATTGACTCACAGCAACTTAAAGTCTCTTTGATGTACTGTATGAAAAAGCAATGGGGAACACAGGCACTTGGATTCTTTACACTGAGCTGTGATGGTTATTGTATTGATTATCTATTGCTACAGTTTTCCCGTGTAACTGAGAATCACCAGTTCTTTGTGGCATGCACTGATATATGTATTGCTCATGAAGTCAGAATCATTGGGGAACTCTCTTGGCAGTGCTGTTGAATTTGGTGGGGATCACACAAATCTAAGGGTTTGCTGGCCATCAGCAGGGTCAATGAGGCTCCGTTCCTAGAGCCTGGCATCTTCCAGCAGATGACCCCAGGCATGTTCTCATGGTCACAAAGAAATATAAAAGCATGAGCAGAAACACACAAAACCTCTCAAGGGCCATGCTCAGAGCTGGCCACAGTCACTTCTACACCCGCTACAGACCAACAAGCTGAAAGCCACCCCCATCTGAGGTGTGGGGAAAGGTATAGTTTTAGTGACCAAAACTACAAGCTCGACTTGGCAAAGGGAACGAATCCACAGAAGCAAATGGAAAGACCATTTCAATGATTCAATACGTTCTTCTTTCCTATTCGCAGGTCAGCAATGGAGACACAGACATAAAGAACAGACTTATGGACCTGAGGAGGCGGTGGTGGGGAAGGGGAGAAAGGGATGAACGGAGAGAGTAGCATGGAAACATACACACTACCACATGTAAAACAACACCAGTGGGAATTTGCTGCATGGCCCAGGGAGCTCTGTGACAACCTAGAGGGGTGGGATGGGGTGGCAGGTGGAAGGGAGGTTCCAGAGGGCGGGCACGTATGTATACCTATGGCTGATTTACGTTGATGTATGGCAGAAACCAACACACTATTGAAAAGCAATTATCCTTCAATTAAAAATAAATACATTCTAAAAGTTCTCCTCTCAAAATTTATTTTCCAACAGATGTATTTTTAAATTTTACCTAAAATCAGGGAGCTTTATATCTCTAAACTGCTTATGATGTACTCTACAGTTTGAGAACATACCAATTCTACAATCAGGCCTAAGATATCATGATTTTAAGTTAAAACTATATTTTCTTATAAGACCAAACTGGAATGCAAATGTCTAACTGCTAAGGGCTTTCTGATACTTCATTATTTTTATTATTTGCTAGGGAAAAAAAATCAGTGATTCTGGAGACTTTTTAAAACCATAAACAAATACTACAGAACTGGAAGAAATACTTTCCACAGCCATAAGCAACCAGAGTGGATTAGGAAATCATTTGCCTTCAACTCTCAGGTCAAAATTCCAAATTTCCAGCTTTTAAAGTATACATTCTTCAGGGTAGTCTCTGACACACATCTGAAAGCAATTTTCAGTGATACAATTCTCCTTAATTCCTGGGCTTGTGGCTAACCTGAATGTCGACGACTCTGAATGAACCAGCAAATATCTGCTGCTATTGCCAATAACATAATTGGGAATTAAGTGTTTCTAAATTAAAAGAAACAAAGAGAAAGAAAAGAAACTGCCAAGCTGCAGAGACAGACATATGGCTCAAGCTACCTCTCATGGAACTAGATGACCAGACTGCCTTTCAGGAAGATAACTTGGGGAAAGGCTACAGATGCTATCATTCCTACTGTTCACATGAAAAAAAAAATGATATATTTTTAAGTGCTTTATTATTTAAAAACTTGTAACAGTACTTTCAGTTCAGTTCAGTCGCTCAGTCGTGTCCGACTCTTTGCGACCCCATGAATCACAGCACGCCAGGCCTCCCTGTCCATCACCAGTTCCCGGAGTGCACTCAGACTCATGTCCATCAAGTCAGTGATGCCATCCAGCCATCTCATCCTCTGTCGTCCCCTTCTCCTCCTGCCCCCAATCCCTCCCAGCATC
>NW_011494807.1:3410564-3477606 GCF_000754665.1 Bison bison bison | reverse complement strand
GAGTCAACTCTTCGCATGAGGTGGCCAAAGTACTGGAGTTTCAGCTTTAGCATCATTCCTTCCAAAGAAATCCCAGGGCTGATCTCCTTCAGAATGGACTGGTTGGATCTCCCTGCAGTCCAAGGGACTCTCAAGAGTCTTCTCCAACACCACAGTTCAAAAGCATCAATTCTTCAGTGCTCAGCCTTCTTCACAGTCCAACTCTCACATCCATACATGACCACAGGAAAAACCATAGCCTTGACTAGACGAACCTTTGTTGGCAAAGTAATGTCTCTGCTTTTGAATATGCTATCTAGGTTGGTCATAACTTTCCTTCCAAGGAGTAAGTGTCTTTTAATTTCATGGCTGCAGTCACCATCTGCAGTGATTTTGGAGCCCAAAAATATAAAGTCTGACACTGTTTCCACTATTTCCCCATCAGTGCTTTAAATATACCTAAAATTGGTCAACTACATACAGGCTCTTTGCCATGACATGTTCTGCAGATGATAAAAGTTTGAAAGAAAAAATGGTCAGCAAGTGCATGAAAAAGATCCTGCCAACCCTGAAAATCAGCAGAATGGATTCTGTATCTATCCAGACACTTGGAGTTAGAGTCAAGAACACTTATCATTAGAGGAGGTTGTCATTCTGCATTGTAAAAGAGACATGGTAAGTCTTATGGATCAATGGGTAGAAGAGCAAATGAAATTACCTTGATGGAGAGAATTTCCCAAAAGTGAATTTGATTGCCAGATGGACAGGGAGGCCTGGTGTGCTGCGATTCATGGGGTTGCAAAGAGTCGGACACGACTGAGTGACTGATCTGATCTGATCTGCCAGATGTTGGGTTATGAACCACAATGGTGTATTAGTTTCCTACAGCTGCTATAACAAATTACTACACACCTAGAGGCTTAAAATTACAGAAATGTATTCTGTCACAGATCTGGAGGCTCTAGGGGTCTGAAATCAAAGTGTCAGCAGGCCCATGATCCCTCCAATGGCTCTAGGGGAAAATCTTTCCTTGCCTCTTTTAGTTTCTGGTGGCTCCAGGTTTCCTTGGCTTGTGGCCGCAGCACTCCAATGTCTGAATCAGTCTTCATACAGCCTTCTCCTCTGTGGGTCTTCTCTTCTTCTGTCTCTTATAAAGACACAGCACTGGCTTTAGGACCCACCTGGATAATGCAGGATCATCTCAAGATCCTTAATTATACATGCAATAACCCTTTCACAAAATAAGGTCACATTCACAGGTTCTGGGAAGACATATCTTTTTTGTGGGTTTGGGTGGGAGTGGGTACCATTCAGCTTGCTGCAAAGAGGAAAAGGGGATGGCAAAATTCAATACAAATGGAAATGTGAACGTCTTGTTAAGGATGCTAAAGATAAAATGGATTGTAATCTCTTATAAAATGTGTGTGTGCATGCTTGTGTGGGGTAGTCACCTGAAAGCAGGAAAAACTGACAGAAAGGCTCTGTGAACTTGCTCTGTTTTATCATATGGTGAGTTTGGGACTAAAGGTTCAATTTTACCTACTCTGACAGGTACTAAAGAACTGATTGTGGTTGTCCCTAGTATTCCAACTAATTAGTATTCTCTCACAGTTGTAGGCATGTCGTGCATAATTTCTGTACACTCACATTTTCTTTCAGCTTAAGGGGATGGGAAAGAGGAATAATCTGGGATAACAGGTGGGGAAAATCTCTGCCTGGCTGTGAGTTCCCCTTTTAATGGATAAGAAAATGACCAATCTGTTGATTTGGCCTGGCTTTCCGGGTCTCTGTGGTCCTCATGCTGCAACATAAACAGGGAGAGGTGCTCTTGGTCTCAGAAGCAGGTATCCAGGCCTCTTATCGGCCTTGCTAGAAGAGGGAGTCAATCCGCTCTGCTTGCTCTTCCACATTACTTAGAAACTTCATGGAGAGCATGAAGAAATACACATCTCTTGATTAACTGCTCTATCTACTATTATTTTCATTTCCACTCAAACTTTTGAAGCTCTAACAACTGAAGGGCACCATTCAAAATGCAAGATCTTAAGAGTCAGGGTCTTAAGCTGAGATCCAGGACCCTTCCCTGAAGTTCAACGTAAAGTTCAGTGTATTTGTGAAGCTTTCTGTGGAGCAGTCACATTCTCAAAGAAGTCCATCACCCCCAAAATGTAAGAATATCCTTCAAGATGCTCCTATTCTTATTTTTCCTGCACTTGATAAAATATTCTCAGAGAAATGTTAATATGTCTCACTATGATTATATACTTTTTCTTTTCCTTTATATTTCTTCTGGTTTTTGCTTTATGTATCTTTGTTTCTTTGTTGTTAGGTGTCTAATGATTCATAATGTCTGTCTTCTTTGTGAATTGTACCTTTTATCATTAAAAATATTCATCTTTGTTTTAAAATTAATTAACTAAAGGCAACATGCCAATAAAAGAAAAAAAATATCCATAGATTGGCTCAATGCTATGAAGCATTAGTTCATTGCTGACCTTTGGCAAATTCTTTAATTTCCATGTACAAACATATCAACATGCTATGAAGCATTAGTTCATTGCTGACCTTTGGCAAATTCTTTAATTTCCATGTACAAACATATCAACATAGGGGATGACAGAAATGATAAAATTTCAATGAAACAAAAGAAAACAAAACAAAAACCCTTTGATTCAAATGGCATAAATGTCCTAGGGTAGCACACATTGGGTTGCCTTCAACATAGGTGGCAAATTTTCCAAAAGAGCTCAGACGGGCAGCTCTTGGTGGTAATTGTTGAATAGGGAATACAAACACTTGTCTCTGTTTCTTTTGACTCCCATCTCAGAAAGCAACTTTGTGGACTTGCCTGAACTCCTCCTGAAGGGAAAACTATTCTCTCAAATCTGTCCCCAGTTGCTTATACAGCCTCCTAACAACCTGTATATTTTACTCAGTTATGTGTTTTTCTCTCTCTTCCAAATTTTATTACCCACCATGTCCTACTGATATTTGTACTAAGCAAAATGGAATCTTAGCATATAGATTTTTAAAAATACTTTTTAAGTGGATACATGAATGAATGGATGAATGAATGACAAACACGAATTGTCTAAGGGCATGAGTTTCACTACACCTGCTTAAAACTGTCCCAACCGGAGGCTGAAAACCACAACTGACTCTCTGGCTGCCCTGCCCTGCCCTCCCGCCACCAAGCACAGAGCTGACAGCATTGCCAGAGAAACAAACACCACAGGAAAACAGTCTCATGTGTATTTCCAGAGCACCCTTCCTTAAAGGATCTCCAGAATGAGACGCTGGTGCCCCATGGCTGCTGAGTACTATTACTTTGAAAGTAGATCCTCACTTCTGCTGTAATCTTTTACTCAAGAAATGTTTGCAAGTTGTTCCTGGACAATGGCATCTCCATTTGGTGCAACAGAAGAAGCAACCTGGAAATTCCTTGTTTCCCAGATGGGGCTCACTGCTGAGCTTGGCCACTCAGAAGAGGCAGCAACCCTGTCAGACAGCAGCATGTTGGCAGGATTGTTTCCACATTTATTATATTGGAATCATGCTGGTGCTTATGAAAAAATAGCTGTTGTTGTTTAGTTGCTAAGTGGTGTCTGACTCAGTGACCCCATGGACTTTAGCCCACTAGGCTCCTCCCAGACAAGAATACTAGAGTGGGTTGCTGTTTCCTTCTCCAGGGGATTTTCACAACCCAAGGATTGAAACTGCATCTCTTGCATTAGCAGGCAGATTTTATTTTATTTTATTTTTACCACTAAGCCACATGGGAAGCCCACTTATGAAAAAAAAAAAGCAACCAAAAAATGGAGAGTAAGCTCCCAAATGAGCTTCCCTGGTGGCTCAGTAGTAAGTTGGATATGACTTGGCGACAAAACAACAATAAACTCCCAAACAGAAACAGTGCATCTTTCAGTTGCTTAGACCAAAACACCTTGTAGTCATTCTTGACTCCTCTCTTTATGTAACATCTCACATCCAACCCATCAGCAAAGCCTGACAATCTTCAAATTACAACCAGAAGTTAACCACTTCCTGCCATGCTGATCACTCCCATCCAAGTGGAAGACACCATCACCCTCTCCATCTGTACTGAGATACACTCCTAATCATCTCCCATCTTCAGCCCACATTCCCCCACAGTCTATACACAACAAATCACCCAGAATTATCCTTTTCAGTCAGCTCAAGCCAGTTTTGTGAGCAATTTCAGTTTTTGAGCAGTTTCAAACTGCTCAAAGCCAGTTTTTTCCCCCACCTCACTCAGAGGAAGCAGTCAGGTTCTCACAATAGCCTCCCAGGCTCTAAATGGTCCACCTCACTTTACCTCTCCAACCTCACCTTCTACAATCTCTGCCTCTTTCCATCTGTTCCAGCCTCAGTGTACTTGCTAATCCTTGAAGCTCATTTATTCTTTTTCTTCAGATACAAGTGGAATTTTATTATCTAACAGAATCACAGATAAATGAAATAGCTGACTTGAGGTTTCTGATTGAGGGCCCCATGGCCCTGGATATAGAGAAGAGTCACAGATCCAGGTTCCTCTCAGAGCAAGTAACCTTCTTGAAGTTTTATGGAGGCCAGACATCAAATAAAATCCATCCAGCCACAGAATTGTGGCTGGACCTCTGTACATGAGTTTCCTTGAGAGGGGACCCAACTTGGATTAACAGATGAGCATGAGAGCAATCTCAAGTATACCAGATAAATCACAGGCATGAATTTTAGCCACCTTTCTGCTAGCTAGCTCTACAAGCTTTCTCACTCCATTTTCTAGCTCATGTTTCCCCCCAGAGAGTTTGTTGACTGCCTAGGCCCTAAGCTGCATGCTAGAATTAAACAATTCGCACTTGGAAAAAGGACCAATGTGGGACTAGAAAGAATCCAAGGGCAGATCAAGTCATCATAGGAATGTTTTATTTATCAAATATATTTATGTTTCTTGGCCAATTATCTCCAAATGTGTTTTTCATTTAAACACAATTGAATCCTGGTAGATTCTATCATAAGAGTACAGTTGCATGCATGAGTTCATTGGTTCTTTGTAGTTTTTTAAGATGTGAGTTTAATAAGTTTGTTTTTTTTTTAAAAAAAAACAAGCAAATTGTTTACCATTCTAATGCCAGGATGATTGTTCTTGTCACACCAGTGGCTTCTAGAGCAAGGGATTCTCATCATTCACGGTAAGCTTCTCGTCATTCTCTTGACTGACTTGTTAAAACTTTTCAAACCTCAAAAATCAAGACTGAAATAGAGCCCTAACTCTAGCATTTTCTTTGTGGGGAAGCTGAAGAGAGACTTATGTTTATTTCAGCGAGAACATTTACAGTAAATTTTAATTAGCATATGAGGGAAATCTACACAATGCCCTGATAGCAACTAAATATCACACTTTTATTCAGTTCAGTTCAGTTGCTCAGTTGTGTCTGACTCTTTGCAACCCCGTGGACTGCAGCACGCCAGGCTTCCCTGTTCATCACCAACTCCCAGAGCTTACTCAAACTCAAGTCCATCGAGTTGGTGATGCCATCCAACCATCTCTTCCTCTGTTGTCCCCTTCTCCTCCCACCTTCAATCTTTCCCAGTATCAGGGTCTTTTCAAATGAGTCAGTTCTTTGCATCAGGTGGCCAAAGTATTGGAGTTTCAGCTTCAGCATCAGTCCTTCCAATGAATATTCAGGACTGATTTCCTTTAGGATGGACTGGTTGGATCTCCTTGCAGTCCAAGGGACTCTCAAGAGTCTTCTCCAACACCACAGTTCAAAAGCATCAATTCTTTGGCACTTAGCTTTCTTTATAGTCCAACTCTCACATCCATATACGACTACTGGAAAAACCATAGCCTTGACACGACAGACCTTTGTTGGCAAAGTAATGTCTCTGCTTTTTAATATGCTGTCTAGGTAGGTCACAGCATTTCTTCCAAGCAGCAAGTGTCTTAATTTAATGGCTGCAGTCACCATCTGCAGTGATTTTGGAGCCCAAGAATATAAAGTCTCTCACTGTTTCCATTGTTTCCCCATCTTTTTGCCATGAAGTGATGGGACCGGATGCCATGATCTTAGTTTTCTGAATGTTGAGTTTTAAGTCAACTTTCTCACTCTCCTCTTTCACTTTCATCAAGAGGCTCTTTAACTCTTTGCTTTCTGCCATAAGGGTGGTGTCATCTGCATATCTGAGGTTATTGATATTTCTCCTGGCAATCTTGATTTCAGCTTGTGCTTCATCCAGCCCAGCATTTCTCATGATGTACTAATATACAGCCTTGATTTACTTCTTTCCTGATTTGGAACCAGTCTGTTGTTCCATGTCCAGTTCTAACTGTTGCTTCTTGACCTGAATACAGGTTTCTCAGGAGACAGGTCAGGTGGTCTGGTATTCCCATCTCTTTAAGAATTTTCACCGTTTATTGTGATCCACACAGTCAAAGGCTTTGGCATTATCAATAAAGCAGAAGTAGATGTTTTTCTGGAATTCTCTTGCTTTCCTATAATCCAGTGGATATTGGCAATTTGATCTCTGGTTCCTCTGATTTTTCTAAATCCAGCTTGAACATCAGGAAGTTCACAGTTCATGTGCTGTTGAAGCCTGGCTTGGAGAATTTTGAATATTACTTTGCTAGCGTGTGAGATGAGTGCAACTGTGTGGTAGTTTGAACATTCTTTGGCATAGCCTTTCTTTGGGATTGAAATGAAAATTGACCTTTTCCAGTCCTGTGGTCACTGCTGAGTTTTCCAAATTTGTTGGCATATTGAGTGCAGCACTTTAACAGCATCATCTTTTAGGATCTGAAATTGCTCAACTGGAATTCCATCACCTCAACTAGCTTTATTCATCATGATGCTTCCTAAGGCCCACCTGACTTCACGTTCCAGGATGTCTGACTCTAGGTGAGTGATCACACCACACTTTTATTAGCATATTACAAAGCTGGATGTCCTTCCCTTGAGATAACAAAATAAATTAAGGGAACATCAGGTTTCCAAATTAATTTTGCTGATCTGAGCCAAAGTTTTCCTCAATATCTGAGTCACCAACCTGGCATGTGCATTCATATCTGAGGAAGTCTCTTTCACAGAGTACCTGTAACTTCCAAGGAGAGAAATCTCGCCTATTTTTCACTATTTCATTCTCTCCAAGATGGGAGAAGCTTGAGTATATGAACTAAACTATTTTGAAAAAGTGAGTCTACAGGGTTGATTTTTAGCGTTAAGATGATGCTTGAATGGGGATCAACAGGGATGATGAGCTGGTGGAGAACTGATCTAAAATGGCAGCTCTCCCCAAAATGTGGTGATCACCTGCCGTGGGATAGGACTTCTTAAAAACCTAAACAAGTTCTGCTGTAGAAAAATATACCCAAGTTGTTGAGGTCTGTATCAAGATAATAATTTTCAGTCAGGAGTGATGTGCCAAGTTTGGGGGAGAAAAGCAGCAACAGGGATGTTTTGTAAGGCAGGAAACACCAACTGGAGTCCACCATGTTTGACGGGGAAAACACATTCACTGTTTTGACAATCACTGTGCCTGTTAGAATCTGTGGAAAAACAACATAGACTGTACTCTGAGGACCACAGTAAAGAACTGGCTTATAATTCAGTTCATGAAGTTTTATAAACTTCCTTCTTAAATACCTCTCATAAATAGTCTCATCTAGATTATATCTAAGAACATGAACTGGTTCCTTGAGTACCTCATGCATAGAACTACATTATCTGTGTCTTTGACAAACCAAACCTATGAGTCCAGTGTCTCTACCTCAGTGCTTTAAACCAACAGCCTAGCCACAGAAGCTCATATTCTTAATGGACACAACTGCATAATTACTCCATTGATGTCTGCAAAGTAACTCACTTAGCATTCAGTCAGAACAAAGAAAGAAAACTAGATTTCACTTAGCCCCATTCAGGATGTGTTTTCACTTGTCAATAGCATTCAAGCCTACTTTTTCTTGGCCAGTGTCCAACATAACTTGCCTTCCTGACTGTTGCTATTTGTCCTAATGTGTATCATATGCTTGAGAGGATTTTTTTCTTTTAATGTGGAGTTTTACTTGCAAGTTTAGAAAAACAAAACAATACCTGCTAGCAGTGGGATATTTGAAATTCTGCTGTCCAGAGGCACAGGTTGAGAGATGACAAAATCAGCAACTGCAATAATACATATTTTGAGAACAGTTTAGCATTTTTTCCACAAACGCATTTGACAAATTATATTTGTGTTTAAAAAGCTTTTATGCTTAAAGAGAGTTGGAATAAAGATATTTTCCCTTTTAAAAAATACTCTCAGATGGTTTTGGAGTGGGAAAATTGTAGACCTGCAAAGATAAGATTAAGAATATAAGAGAAAAGGATAATAATTTTATCTTTGTTACAAGGATTAAATTAGATAATCCATGTTAGGCAGTTAGAATGGCACCTAACAGTGATTGCATCCATGTTAGGCAGTTAGAATGGTGCCTAACAGTGATTGCATAAAATAAATTGCTATCATTATTATCCTCATCAACATTTGAGGGAATAAGCAGCTCAGATTTTATTTTTCCATTAAAATTTACTCAACAGATTAGCATCTCAATGCATAGGGCAGACAATCCAATGGCTTCCTGTTTTCTGACATATTTTTGTTTTTCTAAATAATTTTTCATATTGATTTGATGAAACATCTGACATCCGTTACTTAAAAGAACAAACCAAATAAATATTTTAAATGTTAAACATGACCATGGATTACAGGCTAAACATTTGTGGCACAGCTTCCCCAGATAAAGCGATATCCTTTTCAGCTTGGCTCCCTTTGGTCAGTTGTCTGGGAAAGCTGATTGTTGGATTTGCAGAATGTAATCTTGAGAAGGTCTTGAAACATGTGGTTTTTCCTGGGATCTTGTTGTTATTTTCTGGTAGTTCAGATAAGCACTAGCAATAGGGAAAGCCTCAGTTCTTGGGTGGATAAGGACCTAAACATCCACCTAGCCACTTCATACAATGTCTCCAAACCTCTTCATCTTGAAAGGAATTTGATAAATGAGTGACATATCTGGAACCTACTGTTATCACTTAAAGAAGCACCTCTCTCAGTATCTTTCAGGATTTGGTGTCAAGAATCGGCAAAGGCTATGGGAAATAAAATTAAGTTCACATCAAGGAAGGAAAATTGAAACTCACTTTTTCAAAAATGTGTTTATTTAGTTTGTTGTTCTTGGCCTTGTTTCTAGAGGCATATGTAGTCCTAATATGAGAACGACTGATCTGCTCTTCAACACAGGCTACCACTGGGCCTGCTCGGAGGACCCATGACCCCATACTGTTCTGGAAATACCCTGCTTCATGAGATGCGCCACGTTTCCCATTTTAAACAGCTCAACAGGCACTACATTTGCTTTTCAGAATCAGCACAAAACAAGTAACAGTACTTTTACTACAAAAAGCAATGAAACATTAGTTTCTTACATGTACAACTCAGATCCAATTATCAGCAAACGGCTTTGCAATAAGGTACCAGATACCTGGGGCCTAGGAGGTGGTGTCACTACAGAGGAAGATAGTCCAGTTGTAGCGCTTTAAGAAGAGCTGGATAGTGAGGTTCAAAAATAAAGTTATCGAAACAACTGCTATCTTTAACCAGCAGTGAATATTCACCCTGACAGGGCTCTCTGAAGCCTGTGAGTGCAAGTCAGGAGTCCCCACCTCTGAGAGCACCACAGCCACACACCGGGAACAAGGACCACACTGCCAAGGCTTGACACTAACGAGGCCACTCAGACCCACACAGGGTCTGCAGAGCTCCTGTCCTGAGCAGCTCCAGCCCTGTCCCCATTTGTTGCCTTATCACTGGAAGAGGCTCATAAAAATCTAAGAGCCAGACCCTCATCCTGGTATCTTGAGATTGTTGCTAAGAAACAACAGCTGGGCTGATCAGACAAAGACAACCAAGCTGTATATCTTAATCTGTTTTGAAACTTGCTACCTTCTGGTCACCAGCTGAATTTACATCTCTCTGATTCTCCCAGTTGTAGCAATCTCTGTAACTTCAGAGACACTGGTCTAAAGCAATAAAAGATCCATTGCTATTAGCCAGCCACTTAGGAGGAAGATACTATTTTCTCATCAATAGTCATTCAAACAAAACTCCTTACAGCAAACACCTAAAATGGGGTCTTTATACAAAATTAGACTTCGGTAAATACTTGACGAATAAATGAATGAAACAATGAACGAACCAACTGATGAAAAAAATTTGATGAGTTGGTAAATGTTAGTAAATCTTTGTCTATCTTGACTAGAACGAAGTTTTCCCAAAGTACAATCCAATAACTCGTAAGCCATGTGAGGACACATGTGAACCCCTATTACAGTTTCCCCCCTATAAGGTTATATTTGAATGGACATTCAATAAATATTTACTAATTGAATCAAATTATATAAATTATACAAGATTTAGTTTTATAGTCTTAATTATCCTAAGAACTCTATAAAAGCATATCTCCTCTTTTAAAAAAGTCATTTTTAAAGATAAAGACAACCAAAACGCAAAGCTTATCTTAAAAAAAAAATCATGCACATTTCCTGGGGAAAGTATTTGGCTTTATCTAAAGTTACTGAGACTTTTCTGGAATCTGCATACCCACCTGGGATTACTTGTTAGCTTAGGCTCTTAGCCACACAAACAGGCATATGCTGGGATGGCATGTCTTATTCTGGAAAAAAAAAATTCCATCTCCAATGATAGAAAGGGGCAAGAAGGGTTGCTTCAAGAGCCAAACACAGATTCAGTTTAGAGAGTCTCCCTTTCTCATCTTAGATATCCTCCCCTCTCCACAATGACTCTGAGTTTTTCTTCTCTCTACACAAAGATTACTGGAGAAGGAAATGGCCACCCACTCCAGTATTCCTGCCTGGAGAATTCCATGGACAGAGGAGCCTGGCAGGCTACAGTCCATGGGGTTACAAAGAGTCAGACATGACTGAGTGACTAACATTACATTACATTATACAATGATTAGGAAGTTGAAAATAAGGAAAACTAGCGACTCTTGATGACTGCAGCATCTACTACCCATTTGCAGTGTTCCTAGAGAATATCTGTTAATTTTAAACAGAAAAGGCTAAAGCAATTGTTGGTAGGTTTTAGGGAGAAACTCCCTCCACCACCCTCCTGCCCAATACATACTTTGATTAAAAGCATTTAGGACCCAAACGATGCTAGTATATGCTTCAGGGCTCCAAGTCAATCCACAGGTGCAGGCCTGTCTTAACCAGTAGACCGACGGCCAAGGCCAGTCTGCTAGAAGCCAGCAATGGCTCAGCAGTGTGAAAATTCTGAATGTCTCTTATAAATTTCTATTTATTAAGTGGCAAATATTTTCAGGCTAAATTTGGTGGAAATGACATGGCAAAATTATCCCTTACTTATAAAGGAGGAAAAGATGCTTACATGAGCAGAAAGCTAGAAGAATCTTTCAGTATTGAGGTTATCACCATATTAAGTGGGAGTTTGGGATCAGTTGGCAAAGCCACTAGACTGGCAGAGACCCCTGTCACTGTCACAGAAACTCTGACTACATGACTACAGGGCAGAGAGAAGGCTTCCCATACTCGCATGGGAGCTCACAGGCACTGGCTGGGGTGCACTCTATAAAACTTAGGAAGTGAGACAAAAACTTAGGAAGTGAGACAAAACGCAGAACTCGTTTTTCTCATGGAAAACAATATTAGAAACAAACAGGTGAGTTCCTTATCATGTTGAAAAAGTATAACCAAATGTTTCAACTTGAGTAAATCGAACAGCCTGCTCATCAGTGTAGCCAGTGTGTCACTGTCTTGGAGATTTCCAGTTAGTACCGCTACATAATTCTTTCCACCCTCCCCAATGGCACATGTTTTCGTCAAATGTCTCCATCACTTAGGACAAGAAACTATAAAAGTTCAACACATTCCAATCCACCAGAGAAAGCATTTTCCATCAGAAACAGCAACACAGTTGCACAGATTACTTGCTACTTTTATGACAAGGGGCCAACAAGAATGGGGGGAAATGTGAATGACTTCAGATTGGACAATGGAGGTCAGAATTAGCAAAACTCCATGAAAGATTATTTTGAGACGTATATAAATAAGTTAAAACACAATTAGTGAGGCCCTGTTTCCTCCATTTTAAATGTGGCAGAATGGGTGCTAAGGGATGGCGAAAGTGAAATGAAGAGGGAAGGAAGAAACCAAACCACAGATATCCTTGCCTATCGGTGACCAGTTCAGTTATGTGTCTTGTATTTTTGTTACAGGAAGACAATGGGAAGGCTAAAAAGACAAGGAATTCCTTAAAAGGGTGTGTCCTGATATCACATGACCAAGAAACCTACAAAGACTGCTGCTGGTGTGTGCTCTAAGCTGTTCAGATTTACACTGGTCATCAAGGTAGACTCAGTCTCTCCAATGTCGCTGGGAGCTAAAGGCCTATAAGCGAGGGCTGTCAGTTCTTCCCGATGTTGGATCATTGCGTGGAATAGGACCCAATCTTATTGAGCACCGTTGCTGAAAGGCTAGCTGAAGTGACACTCACTCTCCTAGCACTCAATCAAAGGTCAGTGAAACTGTGCACATACTCCTTTCTCTCTCAGTAGATCAATGCTGAAAGAAGAATATTATCAAGGGCCAGAGGGGATGAGAAGGTAACTCTTCTTGATAAAATTAGCTGTTCCAGGGCAGTCTGTTTTAACCACAACCCTCTGCATGGCTCCTCCTCTCAAGGTTTCCTTGTCTGGGCTATTTTCACCTATTTTTGCAGAAACGCTTCCCCACACTCAGGAGGGCATCCTAGGCTTCCCCTTGGAGGTACAAGGAAGAAAGATGAAGATGCCTAGAATGGTCTTGACGGTGGGGCTTGGCATGACTTTTGCCACATATTCAATGCTTTCATAGACACAACAAAAAAATCACTGGAAGCTTAATATCTTATATTCAGCCTCTCACTGAAGTACTTTATTTTCGTGGGTTTTTTTTTTTTTTAACGCTAAAATGTTACTGAAAACATGAAAACAAAATTTTCTCAACTACCTGCTTTGGAACAATAATATACTGTATTATGAAGCTCCATACATTTTAAATGTTTCTGAAATCCTGACAGGACACGGTTAAGTCCCCATTTTTCTTTTCCACTTGAATTTTAAATTTTAAACCATCTTCTTCCTCTTTCAGGCTCTTCTGCATCAAGACCAGCTGCTGGATAGAAGGAGCCATGAGAAAAGTGCATGAGAAGTAAGCGTGGAAAACACAGACATGGAGCGCCTGTAGGGCTGAAGATGGCCCAGACTCAGCAAAGGCTCCAGCAACTGCATCCGTAGTCCCCGCTGGGCGGCCCGAGGCAGAGGCCAGGCCAAACTGCAACAGCAGGAAGAAGGGTTGTACAACGGGTCCCCTTGAATTCATGCTACTAAAAAAGGTGCAATGAGAAACAAGTCCCTGTGCATTCTCAGTCACAACTGTGGGCAGAAGAGCCCATCCGATTCCTCCCTTTGGTATTAAATAACAGTTTTTTTAAAAAAAAGCTTTTTAGAAACAAAGCAAATACACGGTGGGCCTGGAAATGTAAGCCATCCCAGGTTGGTTGTCCACTGAAATGAGTCTCATCCCTAGTCATAAATAAATAATCTCTCTCCTGGTCTGACTTCCACGCCAGGATCAATATCTCTTAACATCTTACTTATTTTATTACTGCTTTTGGTTTTCTGGGACTGATTGAAAGTTGCTTCGAGGAAATCTTTGGTTTTGCTTAAGTGTCCGTGACATTTAATCATGACTTTCCTTGCAGTTTAATTCCAAGCAGTCAATCAGTTAATCCACTTCGATTGATTCTGGGCTCTCGGTTATTGGCTTGCACTCATTGGGCATCCGCTGGTGTCGGCTCAGCTGGGTGGCCTGCGTGAAGCTCCTCTCACACCTCTCACACCTGGAGGAGGCAAGAGAGAAAATTGAGACCAGGGAGCAGGGCCCGCAGGGTGATGGGCTTCCTCTCATCCTGCCTAATCAGAACAGACACTCCAAAGTGGCTTCAGATTTTACCGGCTCAAGAGGTTTAATTGGTGGCTCCTTCCAAGGCCCGGACGCCCGTGATGGGACAAAGCCCGGCTGATGCAGAACAGAGGGATCTGTCAATAGGCAGGGGGAAGGTGATTTCTCCAGAGGGCCCTGTCCTGCTGCAGCTCTGATCACTGTCAGTTCAAATAGATAAAGAACAAAAAGAGATTTTTAGGAGTGAGCCATCAAAGCAGCAGCTTGTCTGCAGTTTTCTGCTCTGTAACCCCAAAGAGAAATGGATGACAAATAGAATTTCACCTGCTGCTAATTTGAAATCGGGAATTCTACTCCCCTCAGCACAGTGGCCAGAGAGCCATCAGCCCTGAATCTGGAAACTGGAGGAAGCAATGCATTAGTCTGTGGTGAGTGTGGGAGGTGGGTATGAGTGGCCGCTTTTGTGCAAAAGCTAGAGTATTGCACCTCAACCAAAGTTAGGGTTAAAAAATGTTTGCAGAGGGACAGGGAAAAACTCAAATTCAATCAATATTTGTGTGTTTCAAGTTCACCTCTCTACCAGACACAGAAGAAAGAATGTACATGTGGGCCATACTTAAGAGTCGGTGTGTCCATTAAGAACAAAACTGGCATCACGTTTCAAGAATATCTCGTCTCCTTAACTTAAAAAATAAAATAGCTAATCTAGAGACCTTGGGCCTAACCCATCTTCCATGCAACACATACCAACTCGCTTGATGGCTACACAATCTTCAAAACACACACACACACACACACATCCAACGGTGTCCTCTGGTTTTTCTATGGTGGTGGTGGTTCCTGGCTGGTTATCGATGATTGTGTGTGTATACACATGCGTGCACACACACACACTGCAGAAGCAAGCTCTGCAGACAGTGGCTTCCCTGTCACTCAGGCTGCTTGTCTGGGCTACCTGGAGCACTGGGCAAGCACCCACTAGGGCACAGCAGCCACCTTAGCTCTCCCCCTAATGTCCTCTCCTCAAACTTTTGAAGGAAAAGATACTGGGGAGAGCTGCAGACACGTGTCTTCTTTTAAATGAGGCCATCCTGGTCACTGGTGGGGCTGAGGGAAAGCCCTCAGCAGAAAGTCCACATTGCATCACACGTGCTGTGAGCCCCATTATCCAGTCGGAGGGTCTCTCATTTTCCTTTTGAGTAAAGTACACAAAGTGCTTTGCTAGGAAGACAATTACCTATAAAAATAAAGCGCCTCTATCCATATTAGGGAGTCCCACCAATTTTTTTTTAACATTGGGAGGCTGGAGCTTGACCATCACACTTGGATTTTTCAGGGCTCCTGTGCCAGCTGGATGGTCAGGATGAGGAAGTTGTGTTTCTTTGATTGTCTTTCAGGGAATATTCTTAGCAGCCTGTTCCACTGTTAAAAACTGCACTGTGATCTTGACAAATGTATAATGTCAGCTTTAATGTATCAGACCTATCAGCTCAATGAAAATAACTCAGAAGTATTGATCAGTTAATGATTTTTGGTGTATTCATTAACGTCCATGGGCAGCTTATCCCCTCTCCAGAGCTCCTGAAGTGCTGATGACATGCCAGCGAACTGCTGATTGTTTATTAGAAAACTGATTAGTTACTGGATTGGTGTGTCAAAATATACTACCTTTCACTGCCTGATAAACTTTCAAATTATTATTTGAAATAATTAAAAATTTTTAAGCTTGAGAATCAATTTCAAAGAGAGCAGAAGAGTTTGAACAATTGTAAGGAATGACCAGTCACGTAGGTTGTGCTTTTGTACCTGTGATCCTGTGTATCAGAATATAAACAGTTCAGAAGTGGGAAGTGCAGTGCTTTGTGTATGGCAAGGGTGCATGTCTATATATAAGCATCAGACAGTACAAGCTGGGTTGACACTTTTCTCATGTGTTTGCCTAAATGCCTCCCAGATATTTACACTCATGGAACCATTTGTTGTTGTCATAGTCGGGAGATTTACTAAATCTATCGGGCTCCTGAGATCATCACTGAAAAATCTTCTCTAGGGCCATCTGCTCACCAAGTGTGAGTGAAAACGTACGCAGATATGTAGACAGTTACCTTAACTTAGATCCTTTACCTAGGAATTTCCCCTTCTGGAGAAAAGTGGGCTACCAGAATTAATACTTATGTGTGTTGGTAATTATAAGAATACCATTTATATAATTAAGGAAGTAAAAAAAGCTTGATAGAAAACCATTTTTTAATAAAGGAAGAGCCTTGGTTTTATGTTCATCATCTTTAATTTTAGAAACAAATCTCTTCACAAATCATTTTCATAGACAATAAGAACTCATCAGGACAGACTGACAGCTCTGGCAGGTCAGAGCTGGACTTCAGCTGGACTGGGATTGAACTAATCCTGAATTACAATCCCAGACAAGTGCCTGGGCATGGGACCCTCCAAGCTTGGATTTCATGCTACTTAGCAGAAAAAAAAAGAAGGAAAGACATGGGTAATGATCCAGGAGGAAAAGACCTGCTCGGGCACAGGGTCCTTCTCACGGTGCTGATGTCACAACCTTGAAGGAAATGTCGCAGGAACAACGAAGGGAAAGTTGTCCAAATATTTCAGCAAAGAGCAAGTCCCCAGCTTTGTACCAATGTGGGCATCTTATATAATTACACTTGAGTTCCTTTTAGATTTGAGATCGTTCTTTACTTGATAGTTGACTGGCTTATAGGTTCAGAGGGAGCTTAACAATTGTCATCTGAAACTGACCGAAGTGTAAAATGATGTCAAGTTCTGTCACACAGAAAACATGCAGGAAACTTTCTTTCTGGTCCTCGATGGCCTGTCACCAAATACTTCCTGAATTAAATCAGATTGCTTCATACTTATGATGCAATGCACATTCATTGCATATTATGCATATTTACTGATGTGCTTTTTTGATTTGCTTTGATTTTGACTAGATCTTGTTAAAATATAAGATGCTTTTTGGAATATCCTTTGATTATTTTCTATACTAAGTCAAATTGTCTTAAGGCAAAAACTAGTGATGAGCATTTCCCCTGCTTCTAACGATGAGGAAAAGAAACTCTATGAAAACTCCTGGTCTTCCCAGGCCCAGAAGCCAGGCATCAAGCAGCTCACATGGATTCCAGGCAGAGCAGCCTCCCTGAAATCTTGAGAGTTTATGTTTAATAACAGAGAAGGAGAAGGAGATCTTATTGTAAAGAGTAAGTTGGAGACTGACAACTTCCTTCCTTCCCTCCTCTTTTTGATAAAGCGCTTGGCAATTACTGTGAGATGAAATGAAGTCTTATCTTCATCCCTTGTTCTCCACAACTTCCAGTCTCACAGTACAAACTGAAAGTACCTGATCCTTTGAAATGTGCTTTTCCTATGATCTCCTTCACCTTACACATTCGGAGTCCACAGCCCAGGTTAGCCCTTGACAAGCTCAAGGTCTACCTAGAGCATGGGGGGAGGGGGGAGAGGGGAGTTTTTCAGTGGGATTTCAGCCAATCACACCATGAGACAAAGCCTGGAATGAAACTCTCTTCTCAATACCAGATCTTCTCCGAACTGCTTGTACGGCACCAATCTTGATTTGCCTTGAAAAACCACTTTTCAGCGGAAGATTTTAGAAGTTATAAAGGGCTTTCCCCTGCTGGGGCCTGGCCCCCGAGAATCCTGCAAAGGCCTCCCAGGCCCTGGGGTGGGACAGTTTGGGGACTGAATCCTTTGCGGCATCTATTTGGAAGCTGCCCAAGGTGTATAGTTTAGGGTTGTGCTTCTTTACAAGATTCTTTTCCTTCTTTGCAAAATTGTTTAAGTCAATACCCATTAGTTGAAGTAGTAAAATTAACTGTTGTGGCAAAACCCATTTTATTGACTAATCTGCAACAAACTTTTTTTTTTGAATGTTTGTTTTATAGGCTTGTAAAAGGATATCTTCAAAATATTTACAAATGTCCATGGGATGGATATCCATGAGCTATAGTTGGAAGATTCCCAAAATTCCCCTGGGATAGTTCAATCCTGAACGATCCGGTTGTATACACTGAAGGATTTAGCTTTCCATTTCCTAGAAGACGTTTATATCTTGCACTCAAAAAGTAAGTGTTCACTCAGGTCTCCCCTGGCAATATATATTTGAAAAAATTTTAAAAACCCCGCAGCATGTGGCTATCTTAATACAAGCAGCAGCAGAAGGAACTAAACCATGCACAAAGAATCTGATCCAACCAACTCTGGGGTTTCTTTGTTTTTCCAGATGAAATTAGGTTACGGTCCCTAAAAATACTTTGATAAAGGAAAAACATACAAATACTAAAGTCCTGGAACTACTAATCTCATGAATTAAAAGTAAGTTAAAATGGCACCTTTATTGGAAACATGACAAAAACGGGATGTTAGAGGAAAAAATTGAGTGGAGTCAACGAGGTTACACTTAAGTAACACCTTAACATTAACAGAAATCTATTTCCCATTCTGACCCTGAAACCTCTTCAATTAATTACTAAAATCTATTTACACAGCAACAAGATAAAAATCAATCTGATGCCTGGCACTGTGTCTGTCTGGCTACCTTCTCTGTTATAAGGGGCCAGGAGGATCGTTGGCCCTCTTGCATCTCTGCTTTTGAAGAGCTCTCCTGCTCACAGGCACAGGGAGTGTGCCATTGTTATCTCCCACATCCAGAGCAGTGGTGAAGCCAGAGATTGTGAACCCCCTGAGGACCTGGGGCAATGACAAAGCCCACTGTGCAGGACACAGACACCTGCCCTAGGGAACTCCAGGGCTGTGCTAACCCACTTGGTTCTCACAGTGGACTAGAAGGAAAGGGGCTGCTCAGGGCTATGGCAGCCCCAGAGAACACGCCTGCCTGGTGTGGTGCAGGCTGGATTTTTAGACCTCATCCAGTCCCCTCACCAGATGTCTTATGCAATAAACAAGCTCCACCCACAAACACAGACAAAAATGAAAACTTGCAATTATTAATTAATGTCATAAATTAAACCACAATGGAAAATAGTTAAGAATAATGAATAAAGGTTACTAATTCGTGAGGAAGTGGGTGAAGATGAGTGTTTATGACCTTTCCCTCAGCTGCGGACACTGAGGCATGCAGGATGCAGACCAACAGGACTCTGCCACTGTGAGCCAAGCCCCGCCTCCGGCTGAGCACCATGGCAACCGCATGCTCCACCCGGTTCGGAGGGAAAAGCATGCGGACTGACACTCTGCGGAGACTCCTTGGCTGAGACCAGCAAGGGGATTCGCCTCCTACTGCCTGAATCATTTCCTTTCTTGCTTGATCTTATCCTATAGAAGCAAGGAGATCAAACCAGTCAATCCTAAAGGAAATCAACCCTGAATATTCACTGGAAGCACTGATGCTGAAGCCCCAATACTTTCACCATCTGATGCAAAGAGCTGACTCACTGGAAAAGACCCTGATGCTGGGAAAGACTGAAGGCAAGAGGAGAAGGGGATGACAGAGGATGAGATGGTTGGATAGCATCACTGATTCAATAAACATGAGTTTGAGGAAACTCCGGGAGATAGTGAAAGACAGGGAAGCCTGGCTTTCTGCAGTCCACGGGGTCACAAAGAGTCAGACACAACTAAGTGACTGAACTGAACTGAACAGAAGGTAAACAGAGTGTACATCCATGCCCTTTTCATGCTCCTTCTTAATGAAGTACAGTCATCATGGCAAATGAGCAAAGAGAGATATAAGAGGGCTGAACAAAGAAGAGCCTATCACATAGACAGTAAAACCTGTTCTGAGATGACCAATTGTTCACACAAGCTGGTTCACACTCCCAAGCCTTTCCATATCCCACATGGGCTTCCAGAAAGCCTTCTTCCCTTGTATTTCTGGAAAACTCCTACTCAGCATTCAAAACATACCTTAAACCTCATCTCCTCCAGACAGCATTGATTACTCCACTTCCGTGCTACCCGAAATGCTGTATACACACGCCTTACTGTTTTTCAATTTTGCGCCTTCCCCTATGTGGTAATACTTGCTTATTAATTGGGCTTCCCCCAAAACTATGAGGTCGTCAAAGATTAGGGGGCTGAGTCTCATTCACCTTTTTATCTCTTATGCCTAGCAGTGTGCCTAGCACAAAAGAAGGTGCTCAATAAATATTTGCTGCATGAATGAACACACACATACATGAACGAATGGGTGAGAGAATGAAAAGGCCATCTTACAGGATTCAAACGTCCGCTGTTTTCATGACTGTGCTGTATCTAGAAACATCATTTCCTGCTCAGGTGTCCTTGCCTTAGCCAAAGCCCTTGTCTACCTCTTTCTACATTCCTTGAATCCTCAAGAACTCAAACATGTCCTGTGTTTGGTTTTGCTTTTCTTTCTTTCATTACCATGGTAAGTCTGAAATCCAAAGGGGCACATTGAGAAGCTACCAGTTAGCTGCTGTAATAGATTCAAACCTCCTTACATATAAAAGAGGAGGAAATCATTCATCAGAATTTTAAAGGGTTCAAATTTCCCAAGAGACAATTATTCAGCTGTTCTCAACTGTGGCCACCTTGAAGATGGCCACAGATGGCACTCTGCGAGGCTCCCAGTTCAAATTCCAGAGGCACAGACCCTGAGAAACTAGAAAGAATCTCTAAATTACTCATTCCTACTTCATTATTTTACTTATGAGAAAACAGATCACAAAGAATGTCTCATGTTCAAGGCTGCACAGCTCAAGCCAGGCTCAGTATATAAATATTCTGAATTCATTTTCCCAGCATCAGCTACTACACAAGCAGGTAATTCTGCAGTCTGGACGCTGACTTTGTACCCAGCCTTCTCCAGCAGCTGGCTAAGGTGGGCACTGCTGCCCACCTTGTCTGCCGGCTCTCAGGAAAGGCGAGGAGAAAGGAAGGAGGCAGCACGAGCCACTACTTACTTGAAGGGCTTTTCTCCAGTGTGGGTTCGGATGTGGTTGTTGAGAGTGGTGGCCCCAGCAAAGGCACGACCACAGTAGCCGCATTTGAAAGGCCGGTCACTGGAGTGAGTGACCACGTGGTTCCTCAGTTCTGAAGGCTGGGAAAAGGACTGGGAGCAGTGGCCGCATTGGTAAGGTCTGCAACAAATGAAGACACTACCTGGTCATTATATTCTACATTAGTCAGTAGAAGTTAGCATCACGAGGCTAGGGCCAAAATGTTATGGTAACATTCAGTTTTTGTAACAAAGCATAGAGCTGGGGCCACTGGGTTCTCATTACTATACTTGTTGCCACAGGAACAAAATTCACAAAGCTGATGAGACACATTCAATACCCCCACGAATATTCCTTTCCAATATTAACCACACCATTTCCACAACTTCTATTTCCTACTTTGATCCCCACCCCCAGGCAAATATGGGAGCTTTGAGAGTACAGACTTGATGAAGCAGAATGGTATAAGAGAAAATATGTAATTGTCTCTAGTAATTCTGTGGCACTTTAACTTTACAAAGTGCGTTAAAATCAATTATCTGGTTTAATCTTTAAAATAATCCTCAAGGAAAGCAGTTATTATTATCTCTGTCAGTTCAGAAAATGGAAGATAAACTGTCCTCAAAGGAAATAAGCTCTTGATGCCAAGGTCACTCAAGAGTGATTGGACTTTATTCTAAGTCCCAGGCAAACAGGCAGGCAAGTTGGCAAGCTGCATGTGTGTCTTAAAAGATACTAGGTGGTCCTGGGCTCTGTTTACAGCACATCCCCAACTTGTGGCTATCTGGTAGCGCACAGATCAACACGGTCATGCACTAAGATTTGCTTCTTTGAAAAAGACATCCTGATTTCAATTTACTCTCTCCCCACCCACAACCCTGACTTATATTTATCCACTGGGTCTTTTTCTGAAACTTCAGCTCCCCAGTTTAATCTGGTAGCAAGCGATGATTTATAGTAGCCCAGAAATGACAGGATATCACTATGTTTGCAGGAGGAAGACTGGGATGCAAAAGCAAATGGAAGGAAGTTGTGACAAATACCTGATAATTAGCAAGATTATCAGAGCACGTTCTTTTCAGCTCCTGAGAAGGAAATCAATTTTTGGTTTTCATAAAATAGATTAAAATTCTGTCTTCTCTACAGAAGCTCTTCTGCTTACTTAAGCAGAATCTGGTGAGTGATATAAAACCTGGGGAGTTTTCCCTATTTGAGGCTATTTCATATCATTCCTTGACAGGGCTCTAATTTGTTTATCAAAATTTTTGTTAAGAAAATTAATAATCTGTCATGAGAGATATCAAGAGAGCTCAGGAAGCCCTGGCTTGTGGCGCAAACATTTCTGGCTGTGTTTAGAAAGCCAGTGACTAAAACAGTCTTAACTGCTCTCCCTTTAGCAAATGCATACGTTCCAATGACTGGAAACCAAAATGTAGGGCCAGGAGACAACGGTGACCGAGCATGTACAACAACTCAATTAAGTGCAAAATAAAGTGTACCCTCTCATTTGTCAAGTGAAGTGCTTAATTGTGGCTACTTGCCTCACTGAACACAAATACTATTATTTTACCAGGCTTCAGCACACTGAGCACTGATTGTAGAATTTTTTAGCTTGATTAATAGTCCAGGATTGGTCAATAACTCAATACTATACAATTTTAATTACTTACATTTAGAAATCTATCTGCTTTCAAACAAGTTTCCAAGAAATATATAAGAGTCCTTGGTAAGGAGTTTATCAAACTTGACAAATTGCACATGCATTTTATTACAATGATAAAATAAAGCTTTGATGTCATTAAAATTATATGTAGATGAGAATGTCCTTTTGCCAAATCTATTCTTTGTAGTAACCATTAGCCTTAGAGGGGTCCTCCAGAAATCATTCTCTAGGGGTGAATTTCTTTAATGTTACTGAAGATCATAAACAAAATAATGTATTAATATATGCTATATCCACTGACAATTGATTTTTCTAATAGTGAAGGACCATTAACATTTATTAGCCTCTGGTTATCTATTTTTAATAGCTATCACAAAAAAAAATAAGCCACTACATAAAACCAATTAATCTTTTCTTCTTTTTTTCTAATTCTTCTGTCAAAAGTTGGAGTGATTTATCTCCTGTAGTCAGAAGTCATTCCAGCCTTCTTATACTAATAATCAAGGTGGCAAAGATTTACACACCAAAGAGAAAAAATGACCACAGAGGGGTTTATGCTGAATTCTTATATCAAGGTAACAACAATGAAAGGCAAACTGGATTCTAAAACATCACCTTGGCCAGTACTAGCCTGAGAGAGGTTTGCTAGGTATCCCGTGACCTATGGCACAGCTTTTAAAACTCTGCACAATTCAGCTGAATGAATGGAATGGCCTCAAATGAGGGAAATGGAGATGAGTCCTGCTTCAGCCTCTGAACCTAATCAGCTGTGGGACTTGACAAGTCGCCCAACTTCCCTGTCCCTCATCGCTCTGGTAAGCAGGATGGACTGAACTAGTTGCCCTCTCACATCCCATCCTGTTCTGCTCCTGCTTTTAGATAATCAACAAACATGTGCCACCTAAGGATCTGGCCAAGACGCAGCCTCATGGGAGACAGCATCAACCATGTGACCTCCACCCTCCACCGTCCAGCCAGTGCCCTGTACCCAGGCTTCCACAGTTTTGTCTCTAATCCTGCTAATTAAAATATGGACTATTTAAACTAACTTGGTAAATCATTGAGACTTCCAAGCAACAAGAAAATCTAGAACTGAAATACAGGAACAAACTTTAGCTGATCTCAAAAAACAAAGTGATATCCCTTTAATTCTGGTACCCTGAAGAGTAAGATTTTAGACCATATTGTCATATTCACCTTTGCAGATACTTATATTATGTAGACTTTAGTACCAAAATGTGTACTCTATTTGCCATTATAACAACAGATCCTCTCTTTCAGCCTAGAAATATATGGAAAGTGAGCCCTCAGGAAATATAGACAAGATCTTTCTTTCTCTGGATTTTCAATATTTCTCAAGAATGAATAAAAGGAAATGATCAAAAAGTAAATTTAACATTGATTGCATCCCAGTGTTGACCTAAGCACACAGGAATACCTTTAAGACAGAATAAAATCTTCATGCCCAAGAGCAGCGCTTAGAAAACATCATGGTTACTACAGAATCTCAGATGTCACAACTTGTTTGGAAACAATTGACCTCAGGAATTAAGACTCTGTAGGTATGTTTTTATTAGCACACCCTGACTCCTCACCTCTCAGTTTACATCCAAACGGCTTTGAGGGCACAGAATCACTTGCCATTTCTCAGCTTTTTATTCTGATGACTAACATTCCCATTAACTTTTCAAGGTCTGGTTGTATAGGGGCAATATAGGGATGGAAGAGTGGGAGATGCAAACTCTTGGGTGTAAGATAGGCTTAAGGATGTCTTGCACAAGGGGAATACATTCAATATTGTGTTGTAACTATAAATGGAAAGTAACCTTTAAAAATTGTACATTTTTAAAAAAGACTCATAGAATAGAGGGTAGGGTTTGAAAAGTTCTACAAATAGAATTTTTTTAAGTGAAAAAAATGAAACTATCAACAACAAAAAAGTAAGTCTTAATTTATTAAACTCTTGGATACGATCCATTTCAGTTCCCAAAGTCTGCATCCCTTTGATGCAGGAGCAGCACAGGAGGACTGGCATTGTCATGTGCCGTGTTCAGCTTCACTCTTGGTAGGATCGCAGGTCACTGGGCAACTAAACAGACTCTCCTTTCTAAAGCACTTGGATTCTCTCCAAGTTATCGTACACATATATCATTTTATTATTCTCCAAACAAATGCAATGAGCATTCCTCACAAAGCAATCACATCTAGTAACCAGAAAAAGCTTTTGGCTGTTTGGTTTTTTCTAAACACTACTTGAGATACCTAGCAGTGCTGATGGAATGTTCTGTATCTACACTATTCAGTAGGGGAACCACGAGACACACACAGCCACTGAACACTGGAAACGCGGCTAGGGTGACTAAGAAACTAAAATATTATTTTACTTAATTTGGATTAATTTAAATAACCTTGTGTGGCTTGTTCCAACACAGAAATATCAAGTTTCAAGAAAAAGTAGGAGGTGTTCCGTCCTCAACAATGAAATATCTAAAAAAACAGACAAAGCCTGGGTCGATTTAGTTAGCATATATCAATGCCGGTAAATTTCTACGCAGAAAGAAAGCAGCAGGATGGTTTTCTGCATCCCCTGGCATTCTCTGCAACTGGTGGCTCCTCTGCCAAAGATGACGAGTAAAATGTGCAATTCATTTACTCTGCGTCTGTAATTGGTTTGGTGTACACACAGGAAAAGGATGAAAGGTTTAACAAAATTAAGTGTGGTTTGGTTTAAAATATTATTAATCCTTCCTTGATTTTTCTTTCATGGCATGAAAGCCTCCAGGACAAAAGCTGTTCAGTTGGGCCCACGTTCCCTCCGTGCTCCCCGTCAGTCAAGCCCTAGAGCCCATCCCCAGAGACTTCAAACGGGGCGCCGTTTAGGTCACTGCAGGCTGTATTGAGTGAGAAAAGAACTAAGCTCTATGTAAGAAGGAAAAGATTTCAGGAGACTGGCAGAAGTACAGAGCCAAGACACTCGGAGAACATGGAGAGCTAGGGAGAAGATAACCTTCACACGTAGGGGAGGGGGAAACAATGGAACAGAAACACCAATGCATTCCAAAGCAACTATTATGGTGATGGATTATCTTCAGGTTCCTCCCATCACACAGCTCTTTCTAGAGTTATGTTCCCCTCTGGTACTTCCACATACAATTATATAAACAAGGACGCTCAAAACACAAATGTGAGTGGCTGATATTTGTGAGTATGTCAAATGTGAGTGTGTCCACGAGTGTAAAGGCAAGCTTTCCCCATGTGGCACAATCAAGAAGGAAAGGAAAATGATGCAAAATAAAGATAAGCACTGTAGAGACATTCCGCAGAGAATAAAATAGAACATATTCATCAGAAAATAACCCACTGTGATTGAAGGCTTTGCTTACTCCTTTCTGGAGCGCCACGACCACTGCCACTACCCCCAGTGGGACCTTGGAGAGTCTCTGCAGCAAAAAACAGAAGGGAAAGGGATTTCTAATTCCTGGTTCAAGCACAAGTCTGTCAAGCTGCCCTGGCCTGGATGATAAGCTTATGTGCCTGTGTGTACACTTGGTCACTCTGTCATGTCTGACTCTTTGCGACCCCATGGACTGTAGCTCACCAAGTTCCTTTGTCCATGGAATTTCCCAAGCAGGAATACTGGAGTGGGTTGCTATTCCCTTCTCCAGGAGATATTCCCAACCCAGGGATTGCATCACATGCATTGTTAGGCAGATTCTTTACCACTGCACCACCTGGAATAAACTTATGCTAAACCATAAATGTTTTTTGAAATCCCTAAATAATATCTAGGTTGATCTAGATTCCTATAGCTTCCTCCCTTTGAATTTACTCATGAAAGAAAAAGTCAGTAGCTTGAGAAAAGGGAAGAAGAAATTTGGAGCGGTGGGGAGGTATGTTTAATATTAGGACATCCCTGGTGGCTCAGATGGTAAAGTGTCTGCCTACAATGTGGGAGACCTGGGTTCGATCCCTGGGTTGGGAAGATCCCCTGGAGAAGGAAATGGCAACCCACTCCAGTACTCTTGCCTGGAGAATCCCATGGATGGAGGAGCCTGGTGGGCTACAGTCCATGGGGTCACAGAGTCTGACGTGACATTAACACAAAATTAAGAAATAACAATCCTTTGGCTTCTGGACCCTATTATGGGTATATTTTTATCTTTAATGCTAACTGCTACTTTGCCAGGTCAAATGAATTTTCCTCTTGTGTTCAATGTAAATAATATGGCAGTGAAAATCGGTAAGGCTGCCAATCCTGGGTATCCTCGGATCTCTTTCCTTTGTATCAAGGCATAGACTTACTGATGGTCCCTCACATGAAAAAGCTTACAAATAAAGACACACACAGTCTCTTTGATGAAAGTTCAAATGTCTTGGGTTTCATGGCCAAATATTCAGTCTGTTGAGTGAAAAATCTTTTGGACCTAAGATTCGGGGGACTGTTTCAAAACTTGGACACATCTGAAACTAAACTCTAGCTTGTTTACTTTTTGACTTTGTCTTCTGAGTCTCCCTTTCTTGCCTCTAGTTGTAGCAAGATTTTCCTATCAAAATAAAAGCATTTGTGTTTTTCAAATAGAAGGGAAATGGTTTCTGACTGGCAAGTTCTAAGTTTTTTCACTGTTTAGGGTTGAATGGGCACAAACTGCCAAGGACTAAAAGTCAGTTAATTTATGGAGTCAATCACTAAAGAAAATACGTCTATTCAGCAGTTCAAAGTCTCCACGTGGATAATAAAAGACTCCAAATCTCACAACTATGCACAAAGTGATGCTCCACTTCAGTTCTATATATTTCTCCTCTGCAGAAATTCACTCATGTGGTTAAGAATTATGGAGAGAACGTCTTCTACCCCCAAATGTGCTGGTACAGGAAAGCTTGTGAGAGTGTGGAACACCAGCCATACAGCTCTTCCAAGCCTATATCCTGAAAGCACATTATGTATCTCAGTGAAACTAGTGGGTCAAGGAGACTGAGCATCTCTATTTCCCTTACCCCCACTAACCAACTCAAATGTGATGGAATAATTCAAGCATCTCCCTGTTATTAATAAGAAACACTGTACTTTATTACTCTGCCTATAAAAGGACTCCTTCATTGAAGTCATAATTCTTACTTTTAACTTATTCATGAATGATGGTGACCCCCTCTCAAGTCTTCACCAACAAAGTACAGGGAAAGGAGAAGGAGATGAGGTGATCTACCTGCATATCAAGTACATTACTTCACCCCATCTGGGAGGGCCTGGCCAAACCACGCCTGGACATCTGCATCAAACAAGCCCAGTGGGGTCTCACACAGGATAGGAGTCTCAAGCCACCTGGATTTTTGCCAGTAGCTCTAGATTAGCTTGGAATTGGCAATAACCTAACAGTCTCTCGTGGAAGTGTATTTTGTACACTTTGTAAGTTTTCTAATTTGTCGGGCACTTGTCTGACAGATTACATAGATGCTTTACAAATTCTAACACTATTATTTGACAGAACAGACTTCACAGGAACTTAAACCAGAATACACACATGGTTTTCGAAGCGAAACTGAGGTCAGACAAAACAGTCTGTTTTGCTATCTTTTTATTTACCATGATATATTTCATTGTTTCATATGACATTCAGTGTGAAGTCGTCATACTCAAAGCTAAGCTTTCGGTTCCTCCATCCAGAAATTTTCAACTATCATTTCATCTTACCTTGTGTATTTAGTTGTGATGATCACAATGAATCTCTCAGGATACACCTAAACTCATGCATACCTAAAGTCCCTCAATTTAAAAAGCAAGTTTATAATAACAAATTGTAATGCACTTCTTATATTAAAAAAAAAAAACAACCAAAATGCTTTGCAAACTTTGAAAAGATATATCTTTAGGCTATCCGTATACTTGCAAGGAAAGCAAATTAAAAAAAAAAAAAAATCCTTCTGGAGTAAGAAAAACATTTCCAAAACTTTTGTGTTCCCTTAAAGCCAACACTACAAAGATATGCAGAAGTCTGTTGGTATTTTCACCACGAGGCTCTCCTATTGAAGGTAAAAGATGATACAGACACAGCTGCCTTAATGGCCTTAATATGAATGTTTCAACATCAATCAGTTACAGCAATGCTTTGATGCCAAGCAAGTGGTGTCTAGCATGGCACAAAAGAAAACATATACACACATAAAAATGCATGTGTACCCTAAAAATGGATCATTATCTGAAATAAAAAGATAAAAAATATAAATTAAATGGAAATAAAATAAATTAAAAAAATAAAAAAGATCTGCCCCCTCTCCAACATCCTCCCTGCCTGCTTGGGTTCCAGCACACTGCTGTATCCTGCAGAGCTAAGGAGGGGACAGTTGGGTGCATATATCTTAGGGCAAGGAGTGCTGAGTGGCTTAAGGTTAATCAGTGGCTAAATTAAGAAAATTAATTCAGGAGTCCTGCTTTGGAGTCTCCTATTCTACTTCCAAAATTTACTTTCTGCCTTTATATTAAAAGTTTTTTAGGTAGTTTGCATTTAATCAAATTTTCATAGGATGTGAAGGAGAGATAAAACACTGTCCTTTCTTACTGAATTAATTTGATTTTTGTCTTTTGCGCTACCAGCTATCAAGACTGTCGAATAAACCCGTTTTGATTCATAAATAATAGTTCCATTATGTCTACTGTGCCACTCATCAAAGTACCTGAAATTTTAATTCACTTGTTCAGCTAAATTTCATCTTCAGTTCATGGCCATAAAATTCTTTATTGACAAACCTTCAAACCAACTTTGACTCCGAGGTATCTAGTCAACATTTTTCTTCTGTGTGGATATTAGTTTATTGAATAAGTGGCATCTGTTTTCCTCCACATCACTAGCAGAGTAGGTATTTCCTTTTGACAGCTTTGCAGGATTTATGGGTTTGCATGCTCTGAAGAAAAATAGTACTAAGCAAAAAATTCCAATTCATTACCTCTTAGTACTTAATTAAGTTCATACCCACGGCACACTGGAGGTGAACCCTGAGACGACTGTGACAGCAGCGGAGCAGGCAGCTATATTATCTTTGGAAGACAGAGAGGATTCTAATTATCCTGACCTCATTTTTCCACCTATGATATTCATAAGTTTGCACCTTCTATTTTGCCTCCCTTTAGACCCAGGCAGAGCTCTTTGGAAAGTGACAGAAGATTCCTTTCTGCAGCCCCCGTTCATGCAGCCCTTCTACACAATAAAAGCCAAAGAAGCACCTCACATGACTCTCAACTTTCCAGACCTCTGATTGCAGGATTTTCCCCCAGGTGTGGCTGGAAGAGGCGACAGGAAGGCAAGCAGTGAGTCTCACAAGCACGCACACCCTGGGAGCGACGAGAGGTGGGGTTACCTGTCAGGGTTCTGTGTGCACACGTGCATCTGTAGCAGGATCCGCTGTGTAAAAGTCTTAAAGCACTGCCCACATTTCCAGAGGTGCCAGTCACTGAACTCCGAGTGGAGCTGGCTGGTGGAGGTGGGGCTCGCCAGGACGCGCTGGTTCTTCACGCTGATTTGATTAAATCCAGATTCCAGGGGCCCTGACTTATCCAGGAGGGAGAAGTTCCTGCCGCACGGAGTCTGGGGGAAGACAACAGAGCGCTGCTGGGGAGCCTGGGAGAGTTTGCTGCTCTTGTTGAAGGGCTGCAGGGCGTCCTGTCTGCACATGGCTTCCATGACTGTCGAGGGGACATTTACTGGGAGAACAGCAAAAGTTTGAGATCAGTTTTATTTGCCCTTCAAATAAGCAAAGCACAGGCTTCTAAAAAATTCCTAGAAGTCATAATAACAAACAACATCTAAAAAAATTCCTGTAAGTCTGTATTTTAAAAATTGGCTTTTCTGGTCTCAGAATAAATGTAAGAGCAGACAGTTTGATTTGAGGGGGAAAGCACAATTATCCAAAATGAACTCATTCAATGTCTATTTATTAAGCAATGATTATCTGCTCAAGATTTTCATAGATGGTCTTTGCCCTCACAGAGTTACTTACGACCTGAGATAAAAGACTCCATAATGAGGCTCCACACTGCAGCCCAGATGTGGAGACCGTTGAGATGGGAGGTGCAGCAGGGGACAGGGAGAGGAAGGAGGGCTCCCCGAGAAGGGGGCTTTGAGCAGAGAAGGGAGATTCAGGCCCTCTGGATTTCAGGCCTTCCGCTCGATCCTGTCAGCACAAAACAGGTTTTCAAGGAAAACTGGCTGAAGGATGAAGGCAACCCTATGAAAGATGCCTGGAGACAGAAGTCTGGCACGCTGGTGGGATGGCGGGGAATCAGGCCGACAGAACACAGCATGGGTTTTCGGCACTGGGGGAATAAAAGGGCAGCAGGGGGCAGACCTCAGTGGGCCTTTAACGTCCAAATAAATAAATAAACAAAAGACCTTGGGCCTAAGAAACAGACACTGACTGTTTTTGAGCATAGGAACAGCAAGAAAAAAGAAAGAATTAGTGTTCAGGGAGGGCCCGAGAGAGGCACAATGCACAGACAGGGTGCAGTGGATAAGGTGAAGTGGGAGGCAACAGAGTAGCAGTCACGGAGCTTGAAAGTTGGGCTTTCGAATCACAAAGAGCTATGTTCAGATCCTAACTCTGCCTTTTATTAGCATGGTCACCTAAGGCAAGTTACACAATCTCTCTGTCTCTGTTTCCTCATCTGTAAAATGAGGGCAGTGGAAATAGTAATCTTCACAGTAATAGCAGCATGGCTTAGTGATTCAGATGGCCAAGATTTAAACTCCACTATCTACAGCCGTCCCTTGGTATCCAGAGGAGTTTGGTTCCAGAACCCTTGCAGATCCCCAAATCTGTTGATGCACAAGTCCCTTATATAAAATGGCACAGTATTTGCATATAATCTACTCACACCCTGCTGGATACTTTAAGTCATCTCTAGATTAGTTATAACACTTAATACCATTTAAGTGCTATGTAAATAGTTGCCAACATACAGCAAATTCAAGTTTTGTTTTTTGGCACTTTCTAGAATTTTTCTTCCAATATGTTTCATCTGTGGTTGGTTGAATCTGCAGATGGAACCCACGGATACAGAGGACTGACTGTATTACTTTTGACTGTGGGCAAGTATAGGACATCTAAATCCACAATTTAGTCCTTGGTAAAATGTAAAACGGTCATCAGAAGGACTGAATGAGATAGTGCAAGAACTCTTCATTGGGCTGATGCTGCAGCTCCAATACTGTGGGCCCCTGAAGTGAAGGGCTGACTCACTGGAGAAGACCCTGTGATGCTGAGAAAGACTGAGGGCAGGAGGAAAAGGGGGCAATAGAGGATGAGATGGTTGGATGACATCATCAACTCAATGGACAGAAGTCTGAGCAAATTCCAGGAGATGGAGGACACAGAAGCCTAGCATGCTGCAGTCCGTGGGTCGCAAAGAGTCGGACATGACTGAGTGACTGAACATCAACAACAAGGACGCTTTACCTCTGAGTGTTGTAATAATCACATGTATAAGGTGAATTCAACAAAGGAACAGCTTATCTTGCAGGGCTCTGGATTGGCCCATGCAGTTGGCCTGGCCCGTCCTGTCTTAGGAAGGAGAACTATCAACTTAAAAAAGAGACTCACAGACCAAGGGAGAGTTTGTCTAGTTGGCAGTTCTTTACCCTGAATGCATAATAGACTCACAGGGGAGATTTTCTTAAAAATACCAGAATCTCTTGGTAGGGCCTGGGCATCTGCATTTTTTAAAGTTCCCCCCAAGTACTTATAATATATAGATATGAGAACAACTGATTCAGTTCTACCCTCTCTTATGACCAAAAGAAAAAAAAAAAAAAAAAGCTGAAGGTCTAATAATTTGCTCACGGTCTAATAACTGCCCATGGTCACACATTTGGTTAAGGACACAACTAAGCTGGAAGTTTTAGCTCTCTGATTTCCAGGGTGATTTTTTTTTTCCCTGACCACACTCCAATTCTGTGTCTACTCAATAGCTGTGTTGCAAAAATAAAAAGGACATTTCACAGCTAGTACAGAGGTTTTTTGTGTGTGTATACAAACCCATAAATAAACATAAAAGTTATAAATGCACCTATAAACCCATGCATATACATATTTATGTCTATATTTCATGTATAAAATTTGTGTATAATTTCAATTTCTGGGGCAAAAGTGTATCACCAATATGAAATGTGTGCACACATTTTAGACTTTCAAAAAAACCTTTGATTGCACAGAGGCTGTGACTTCTAAACTACATACTGAAAGATAAAAAGAAATGTTTTATGTTTTGGCTCTTTCTTAAAAAACAAAACACCAGTACTGTCAAGAGATTAAGGTAAAACTCCTCTTACTTAGCCCATTTATAACTAATCCGGAAGAGATAAAGCAAAGGGAAGCCCGCAGGTCTTCAGGCAACACAGAGCTCTGGTAGGTTGGGAAGGCCAGACTAGCAGGAAGGAAGGCAGGGTGGGGAGACTGTGGAATGAAGATGTCATCAACATGCAAGAGAGCAGGAAAGCCAGCCAGAAGCTCACTGCTGGAAAGAGGAATATGATGTCTCTGGGGGAAATCATACAAATAATACTCTGAGTATAGATTATAAAGGCTGACTTCTCACTTAAGCTCTTGGAAAGTAACTCAAGAAACTCATTTTCAAAAATTGTTAAGGTCACATCACCTTTCTATTAAAGAAAAGAATGTGTGGGCCAATAGATTTTTCTAAGTTTAATAACCAAAGTCAAAATAGTAACAAAGAAAAGTTTATATTAGCTTTTAGGATGATTTGGGATAAACAGGGATCTAAGTTAATGATAATAAGAGCATTGAGGTAATAGGAGTTGGGATGCTTATTCTCTGTCTTATTTTCTCTTACAGGGTCCTCAAAACAAACATGTTTTCAAGATATACCAGTAATGCTTACACTCTATATTCTGCTTTTGGCATCACCTTTTCTTGTACTTGTGAATAAATTCAATCTTACTGAACGAAATGAGCATATAATTTAGAGAGAGAAAAAAGTAAAGCTAGGAATGGATAATTTTCACAAAAGAACTGTATTTGCTCTCAAAGTTGTTCTGCAGAGTGCCTGCAAGTGCCCACAGACCCTAGAGGTCTAGATACCCTTAAAGGTCTAGAACTTTAAGCAGGACTTAAAGGACGCAGAGGATCATTCTTTCTGAATACCACTTTGATGGGGCCAATAAACAAAAGTATTAATGAAAAACAGGGAATTATAAGAGGACAAGAAATGAATCAGAAAAGACTATGCTATCCCAAGCCAAGACAGTCCAGACAACTGCAAAATGCCCAGAGACAACTAAGGAAATTCCTCCAAAGGATAAAGGGGTTTCTCCATGAAGACATGGTAAGCAAAGAAGACTTTGTCTTCAGTCTATAAGACAAAGATTGAGGGGGAGAGGGAAAACTCTGGAAGCTCTAAAGGATATACTCAAGAAAGAACGTGAACTCACCAAATCCTGCGAAATTAAAATTCTGAGAGAGAGCAATACAGGATCTGTATAACAAAGTCCTATTTTACACCCTCAGTCATTCATTCAGCCCATGAGTGCTTACAGAGCATTGGTGACAAGCCAGACACTGCAAGCGCTGCAGATATAGAGGAACAGGACAGTAATAGCCCGACTCTCAGACCATTTAAACTCTCATGAGAGAGACAGATATACAAACGTCTTCACAATTACTTACTTGGTTTCATCAAATTTAAAGTTCCATGAATTGCAAGCTGCACCATTAATTTTAAGTCACTGTGCATTGTAAGACCAGGTTCAGAAAGATTAAAATGCAAAAAAATATGCAAATCTTAGAATTGACAATATATAGTCTCTACAAGTACAACTGGTGTGACAGAGAAGAAAAGGAGTCAGGAAAACATCTATCAGGGCTGGAAACTTGGGGTAGGAAAGATAGTTTCCTTGAGACAGATACCTTGAATGTGAAGTAAGTTAGTACAACAGAGGACGGTGGGATCTGTAGCAAACCAAATAGGGCATGGCCAGTCTGATGATGCTTGAATTAGAATTTTACAAAACACTAAGTGAGCCATACAAAACATTTCTGAAGACTATACGTACTCCATGGGCTATCATTTTAAAGAGCTGGGGATTGATTATAAAAGTAATGGCAATCCAAAAAAGGGGTTGAAGCTAGGGTATAAGGTGACTGCACTTATACTTTAAATGCATCATCACCCTATATCATTAAATGAAAAAGTGAGCTGCAGTACAAAAAATCTAATAGTAGTAGTGTTAGTTGCTCAGTCATGTCCGACTCTTTGTGACCTTATAGCCTCTAGCCCTCCAGGCTCCTCTGTCCATGGGATTCTCCAGGCAAGAATACTGGAGGGGGTTGCCATTCCCTTCTCCAGGGGATCTTCCCGACCCAGGGGTTGAACCCAGGTCTCCTGCATTGCAGGCAGATTCTTTACCATCTGAGCCACCAGGAACAGAGAGGCAGAGAAAAAGAGGGAGAATGTGCACAAATGAGAGAATGGGCAAAAAAATACATCTGGAAGGACACCTTAGAATGTGTCAACTCACTGCCTCTGGAAGAAGAATTACATGTCCATATTATCTTCTGAATTCTGATCAACGGAACCAAAAGTTAGTTAAAAACTAACTTTTAACCAAATAAGTGATTAAACTGAAACAACAAAATCAATGAGACTTCACTTTGGCTGCTGTGATACTAAAAAGAAAAATGCAGAGGTCCAGGCCAAAGCTGTCTGTGAGGCTGATCGGGAGGTGGCAGCAGAAATGGAAAGAAAAGCATTTAAGAATATATAATCAACAGGGATTTATGAATGACTAGACAGATGGGCTGAGAAAGAACAAGGTGTCAAGGTTTCTAGACAGAACAGCTGAGTGAATGGGAGTGAGGTACTGAATTGGGAGAGAGACAGCTTGGGGGACAAAGTAGGATGGTTTCAGTTCAATATGTTGAGTTTGAGACATCTGTGAGACAGGCAAGTGCAGGTGGGAATTCAACAGGTTGACAGGAGCCTGGGTCTCCAGTGAGAAGTCTGAGCTGGTAATATAAATCTGGTAGCACCTGTCTGAATTCAGGTCCCCCGGGAAACAGTCTGAAATAGAGATCTGCGTTTTGTGTACAAGAGGTTTACTGCAGAACGAGGAGAGAGGATGGTGTCAAGAGCAATTAAAAGCACTTAACTAAGCTCTTAATTAACCTTTCGAGTCATCTGGCTTTGGAATAAGGGGAGCAGTCCTTAATACCCACCCACACTGACCAGTCCCTGGACACAGGCTACACGGGGAGGGAACACGACCACGGGTAAAGTGGCTCTGTAGGCTGAAGACAATTCAGCTCTCAGCCCTCTACACCCTCAGAAAGCGGAGGGATGCGGGCCTCAATCCTAAAGCAAGGCTCGCAAGGCGCCAAGGACTGAGGCATCCAAGAGGTCAAATCTCTCATGACAGCGGGCTCCTCTGTGTCTTTTGCCGCTTCCTTCAATGAAGGTGTTTTTCAGTGGCCACTGCCTTCTATTGGAGTCCTGAGCAGATACCTCTGGGGTGGAACTCTTCTCTGCTTGTTCTAGGACCCTCCATGTTCCTCCAGTTCTGGGCCAAGTTTTACATCAGCTTCTTGGCTTAAGGTTTCCACAACTGGAAGGTAATGCAAAACCCAACTCCATACCCTCCCATAGCTGGGGCCGGTTTTGGAATGCGACATACTGCTTTCATCAATGGCCCCAAATGGAGAGCTCCTTGGACTACGGGCCTGAGGGTAGCACTTTCTAGTCCCCATTCAGGGACAAACAGTGATTTCTAGTTCCCGGATTTATGGGAGGGGTCCAATCTCAGCTGCCCACTGTGCACGAGGGCCTGGAACTGGACTTGTCCCAGTTCCTACCGGCCTGGTGGCTCAGAGAGTGGAGAATCTGCCTGCAATGCAAGAGACCTAAGTTTGATCCCTGTGTTGGGAAGATCCCCTAGAGAATGGAATGGCTACCAACTCCAGTATTCTTGCCTGGGAGAATTCCATGGACAGAGGAGCCTGGCGGGCTACAGTCCATGGGGTCGCAAAGAGTTAGCCAGAACTGACTGACTATCACTGACACCACCGAGGCCAGCTCCCTGCTATGGCCATGTCACAAGGCACCCGTATTAGGTTCTACAGTGTAGTTTTTGCTTATGTGCCTTCTCCTACACTGAGCCCTTCGAGGACAGGGTCTGAGGTTTTGTTCCCCATCACGATGCTCCCCATAGGGTCTTGCAGACCGATGTTCTTGTTGGACTGAACTATACCATCATCTCCTCAATGTTCACAGACAGAAGGCTTGATGGAGCCTTCTCTACCCAGGGCCTAGTTCCACACTGTTGGTGGGATGGTGGGGCCAGGGCACCATGCAGAGGTGCCCGTCTTTATTTTCTGCTCTTTAAAATCAAAACGAAAAGGCAGGCCTCTCTCAGACAGAGTTTAGTCCAGTGTAACAACCTCTGTGTTGCCATCAAGTTTCACATTCCACCACCTCAGCTTCATATGCCAAGACAGAAAAAGCAGCAGGAAGACTTGTTTAACATTTATTCCCAGGTTTTTTTTTTTAATTTCCTCTGAAATGAATATGAATACACTATGGTCTTTACACTCTGCAGGAGCTAATCCCCCACTGGAAGCTTTGGGGAACCTCATTCCTCCTTGCGGATACAATCTGTCGACACAGGCGTTCCTTCAGGCTCTTCTGAAAGGCCCACAGTGGACGCAGCCGTGCTCTCTTTGCAGCTCTATTACATTTAGAACTATGGGTTTTTTTATTTTTTCTTTCTTAAAGAAAATAACATACGAATTGCTTCCAGAGCCCAAATGCCTGTGTGAAACGCTGCCCTCTCTTTGAGGCAAGGCGGCTTTCAATGGCTGGTCCGGGCAGGGAGCGTGTCCCACTGCTTCGTGGCCGCTGCCAGAGGGGCCAGTGCCTGAAGCCTGAACCCACCCCACACGCTCAATAGGAAATGTGTACTTTCACCGTTGAAAGAACCATGGGAAGAAAGTGGTATTTTTATAAATGAAAGTGCTTAATAAGTATTATTCACTAAGCAAAATCATATTTTCCTTGAATGTCTTGGATCATGTAACAATTTCATTAACCAAGAAAAAACAGCTGGCTGAACTTTGTATCCATCGCTTCTAATAATGGCAGTAAAATCCTCAATATATATCCAGTGAGTGTGTATTGTTTACTGTGTGCACAGCACTAGAAGGAGGCTCTGTGGAGGCATTTTGTCAAATAAGTCTTTGATCTCAAGAAGCTTCTTTATAAGGTACCTAATTTATTTTGTGGCTAGCTTGGTAGAATAAAAATTGTCTTCAAATTGCTAATCCTGGTGAGATGATTTAAATTACTCAGGGCTGTGAAAGGCTATCTGTTAAATTATCTGTCCATGCCCTTTCACACATTTGCTCTTTTAAATCACACCGAGTATTTTCTCGGTACAGAAAAAAGAGCCCTCATTATAAAGCCTCCCTAGGTACCTCTGTGAATCATATGGAATGAGAATCCATCTTCCAGTTAGAGTCAAAGCTGTATATCTACCCCCACGCCATCTGATGAAGCTTTCTACTGGTTTCTTGGGTGGCCAATCCCATGATAGATATACGACTTTGAGACAGGAACTGAAATAAAATTCCTATAATACCCTTAGGGGGATGGGGGATTGTCACTGTTGAACATTTTAGTCAATGACTTAATTCTCTTTCAACTTCCCTCCACCCTTACTTAGAGCTCTGAACTCAACCCAAAAGAGCTACATGGTTTGTCTACTGAATCCATAATACTTGAAACTGCTGAAGTTTTGCGAATTTCCTTCCAAGGATTTCAGGTGCTAAATGATACATAACATGTGCCCTGGTAGAGTTTATTCAATACTCTAATCAGCAACCTCAAGAATGCTTCACAAAGGCTGAACTATGGGAGAAAGAAGGTCTGAGAAGCAATGCCCCTGGGGTTGCCACCAAGCACATTTTGGATGGCACTAGCATACAACCTGGAGACCAGCTGGTACACTCCCAGACACCACAGTCAGGTGGCTGTGAATGGCACACAAAACCCAAATCATCCAGCCCAGGCCCTAAATCCCTCTCATCCTTGTAACAGCATCACAAGGTAGAAGCAATGTTGCAGACGTGAGACTTCCACCCCAGAGATTCACGTCAAAGGGAAGAAGAGCATTCCCTGAGCAGTCACTTCACGCTTCCCATGAGTGACTCGTAATCCAGTTAAGTGGCCACTCCATCCACCCAGCTCTTCAGACCAAAGCCCTGGAGTTATCCTTGACTCCTTTCTCTTACTCGGCATCCAACGTGTCAGCAAATGCTGTTGACTTTACCTTCAAAATGTACCCAGAATCCAAGCGCTTCTCACCACCTCCACCACTTTTACCCTGGTCCAAACCACCATCACCCTTCCTCCCTGGATTCCAGCAAGAGCCTCTAGCCGGATCCTGCTCCATCCTCACCCTCACTGTCAGATCTCCACTAAGTGGCCAGAGTAAACCTGTAACAACTTCAGTCAGATCATATCACTCTTCTGCTTGAAACTCTACAATACTGCATTTGTCCAATGCAAACAGAGTAAAATTCAGAGTCTTGACAGTGACCTTCTGGACTTTATAAGATTCTTGTCCCCAGATCTAAGTTAACTCCCCCCAACCCACTCTCTCCAGCTGACATACCTATGCTAACCATTGTGATGCCCTTCCTACAGGCCAGTAGCATCTCCATCTTGAGCCTTTAGGCTTGGAGTCCAGCTGCCTGCAACACTCTGCTCCCAAAGAACATGTGGCTTGTTCTTTCACTTCCTTAAGTCTTTGCCCAAAGGCCACCTTCCTCGTAGGGCCCACATTGGTCATCTCTAAACCCGCAACTCCCAATTCCCAGCACTCCTCGCCCCTTCTCTGCTTTGTTATCTCTATGACACTTATCATCACACGACAAACTAACTTACATTTATTGGTTGATAATCTGTCTCCCTCCATTAGACTATACGCTCCATGAGGGCAGGACTTCCCGTATGTCTTGTTCACTGCTGTACTTAGAGTATGCAGCAATGACACTGGTCCTTAGTATGTATTCAACAACTATCTAATGAATGAATGAATTTTTGGACTATGTGCTACGTACTTTAGAACTCTACACTTTGATGTGTTTACTTCCAGACGTTCCTTGACATGCACACCAGAATATCTTCAGAGTCTGTAGCAGGCTGTACTAAAGAAGGAAATAGAAGGCCGTATAGGATTTATGGAATCTTTCTGGATCAGATTCCATCTTTTAGAAGGTGAAGCTACACCGAGGTTCTAACCAGGGGAGCTGATAACAGTGCTTTTCCACATGTGTACCTACACCCAGTCTTGGGAATGCTGAGCATGGAGCCATCCTGGGAAGACAGAGCATACTGGCCGCCATGGCCATTTCTGCTTCTAACACCAACCACACACTCATGTCCAACATGGAGATTTTCCCCTGTGAAAACAGACACTCCCTCAAATAGGAGCATTACTGCAGAAAAAAAACTTTCCAATGGAAACTTGGTAAGTAAGAGGAATGTACTTATATGTCCAAAGATTCATTTTTTTGATTTGAGATTGGCTTGGGGTTAGGGTAAAACAGAAAAAGAAAGTTGAGCATAATATGCTTTTTGAGGATTCTATTTTTTTTTACAAAGAAAACAAAGATAACATGGAAAAGAAATATCTGATCATCAGCATTTTGATCAGTAATATTATAAATATTTTTTTTCAGTTCATATGTGTGTGAGAGAAAGTAAGTAGAGAAGGAAAAATTAAAATAACACTTTTTTTCCCCCAAAATTAAGTTTCTTACATAAATCTGTTCTCTCTGCTTCTTTTTCTACTGCATAATCCAAATTTATCAGTTCACAGATCAGTCAGTTGGATGACAAGAAAAAAATTGCATCATTCAAACCAGTGTTTCTCACTGAAGCACATCAAAATCACCCAAATCTAAATCTATTCCAAATACTAGAAATCACCTTATAACATTTTCCCCAAAATTGATAAAAACAAATATATAAAGTTTATATGAAAACTACTGCAAAGGTTTGCATTAAATTATTTTTTCAAACATAATGATAGTAACAGTAATAAAGATAGAAGAAAATTACACGGTTCATTTTAGACTAAGATGTTTAGAGACAAATTCCTCAATCATATGTCTATGGTTTTGACTACCATTTCTTATTCCAACAACTACTTAAGAGGAAGAAAAGCCAATTGACTGGAGGGGTGTTGTTCCTGATTAAAGAAAGTGTTGTCTCCTTACTTCGTTTTTGCAAACAGTGTGACTCCAGCAAGACTGTGCAATCCTTCAGAGCAGAAGTTATAACTTACGCTGCTCTTGGAACCAGACACATAGTTGGTACTCAGTAGATACCAGCTGCCTTAACACCGCTGCTGGCAATGATTTAAACTAGGACAAAGGTTTTCAAATCATAAATGGGTGAAAAAACATTGAGCTGTATAGGTCAAGACATCCTTGGAAAAAGCACAGGATATACAAGGAAAAATAAAATGATGGAACAGACTTGTGCACATTTGTGTTACACAGCAGAGTGAACCACATTTCAGGAGTTTCAAACAACACTCTTATTTTAAAAGTTAGTTTTGAAATAGGTATTTGGAAATGTGAATTCAGAGCTAAAATAAATTCTTACAGTTTTCATCCTGGGCAATGCATTGTAAAGGGATCCCAAAGAAAGACGTATAGCTGTCATTGTACCACACGAGAAGCTCGGTACCCCTGGGAATATCTATACAGGCTCGGTAGAATATATTCGACCTATTCAAAACAAAAGAAAACCCAGCTTAGTAATCGGTAGGACTCACATGCTCCATCCACATTGTTATTGCCCCAAAAAAGTTCTGCCCAGTTTCCCACCTAAACAATTTCTGTTTGTAATAAAATCTGCACCCACCTTATCGTTCCCAGCAACCAATTAGAGCCTGTAACCCAGTACGATAAATAGCTCACAGTTTATTTCCACAGTGTCCTTCCATGGAACATCCTGGCCAAAGAGACAGATATTTGGCCCCGGAGAGTCAGCAGAAAGGAAGAGTTCATTTAAAGAAAAAATTTCATCTCACACTAACGAGAAAATTCTCTTTCTTGGTAAACTGCAGACTCTGGTACGTCGACCCCACATACAAATTAACACCATTGATTTCTTATTTGAAGGAAAAGCGTTAGGTGTATTCTTACAACTTGGCATGGGAGTTCTCAAATTTGTAATAAAATTAAGCAGCTTTGTGATATAAGGGCTAAGAGAAATAAAAATCTTCCCCATAGCTTTTTTTTCCTCTAAAATTTGATACAGAAGAAGAAGGAAAACAACCCTCTTATGTGAAGTGGATGGAAATTCAATAAATACAAGAGGGGCACTTTACTCTGGCTGAAAGATTACACTATGAAATGACAGAGTGAAGGTACCAAGAACTAAACAGCCATGGCACAGTGAATAAAAACCTACAGATTTAAAAAAAAAAGAAAAAAGAGGAGCCTGTGATCGGTTTTCTCAGTGAAGAATTGCTACAAACATTAGCCTCAAGTTCAAGATAAAAGGGTTCAGGGTTGGTGAACCTTAAATTTAGCCTTTCTGTAAGGAACTGGCCATAGCAGGGCAATCTGTTCCTTGTACAACACTGTAGACATAAGGCGAATCCTTCACCACATTTTTCACGGCGGTGAGATATGCACTTGTCAACATATTTTGTCACCACAAAGTGGCTCTTGGCAATAGGATCATAAAGATCAATAAAAAAGTGCAGATTCTCAATATTTTACTTGCAGCTGCAAAAATTTCATTTATCTTGTTATTTTCCTTACTTGCTGCCATTCTGTCTCATGAGGGCACTGCTAGCTAAGCAGAATGTTTTTCCCCAACATTCTATGAATATCTGACAAAAACTCCAGCCAGTTGTCCAGACCTCACTCCCCTTCCTCCCTCCGCATCTCCAAGAGCTGTGCATTTTATTAATTCTTTCCACTGCTACATAAAAAAATCAAAATTGGAGCTGGGATATAAATCACTGGCATCTCCTAACTTGAGAAAAATTGAGTCGACTTTGTACTTCACCCTTGTAACATTTCATCTCTCGGTTTGGCTTCCCTTAATATAAACACAGCGCCGGCAAATGAATGTGCTAAAACCAAATGACACACTTTGCCGCTGAAAGAGCAGAACTGTTTTCGAGCGATGGGTGGTCTTTTGAGGCAGAGTAGGCCAAAAGGGGAAAAAGAAAAGTGTAAGCGTACACCGTTCCTTACAAGCGGGCAGAGCTTCCAAAACTCGCAGAAATCTCTGCATGTTGAAGCACATCAAAGGGATTTTTCCCTTTTCAGATAATATTTCCTTTGCTGACATGTATTTAGGATTGTGGTTGGATGACTCATAAAGATAGCTTCATGGCGTCCCAACGCAGCTGAAGCGGAACACACGCCAACAAACATTATTGTCAGCCTCAAAATAAAAACAAAACGTTCAGCTAAGGGTCAATCAATCAAGGGCGCTTTGAAGAAAATTCCATTTAGATATTACAAATCATAACAGAATGAATCTAAACCAGCTGACTTTTTGTGAAGAGGACATTCATGTATAATAAAAATTAGGCTGGCTCTTCAGGGTCCAACTTTTCTATTTTCTTACTCTTGGACGTGGTCACTGGTGATGGATGCCAGTTTTTAAATTGTGTTTTTGTAGTTCATTTTATAAAGATCTGAGGTAATCGAAAACAGATCGGCAGAGAGAATTCAGTGTGGAAGCACCATAAGGAAGGGAGCAATAAAACCCACTTAATATTGACAGAAAGGTAACGACTTTCTCATGCCCACCTTTCTTGCAGGGGTTTCTTATTTACCCAAAGTCAGAAGTCTCCTCAAGAGCTCCCAGGGTGCCCATGACGGAACCAGCCAAACTATCTCTTGCCGAGTAGACAAACACAATCTTTACTACTTTACTAGCTCCGAGTTTTATAAAAACTTCACAACAGAGATGCAGCTGCAGGGAAGGTGGGTGAAGCCCATATACAGACTGTAACCAGATACCATCGTGTGCAAGTTCATATAAACCCTTATGTAATGAAAGATAACTGCCTAGGAAACCAATGCAGTGAGTCACATGCTGTCCAAATATGTTCCCTTTGAATTTGGAGGCCTTCGGAGAGCAAGCCAGATTTGTGCAGCCTTTAACCTATAAGGGGAATAAAGTTTGCTTCTTTTTTTAAGGCTTCATTTTTAAAAATAAAAAAAAAAAAAGAAATTGTCATCAGCAGGACTCCAAGTTGCCGAGCAAGGCTCCTTCTGCTTTGATGTGTCTGTGGTGCCTGATAAAGTTAAACAGTTGCTTCTGATTCTAAAGGGAACGTGGCTGTTTATAACTGAGGTCATATATTTACATGGCACATGTTTTTGAGGGATTCTGAGAAAAGAAGGCTTCGTGGCAGGGCTTTTTTCCTATGGGATCTGTGTTTGCCTTTGGGTTGCCACTCTAGCCTTTAGTACTTGATAGAAATGCTTGACCAACAGGTGCATCAGGCAGGTGTGGCTTTAGATCTGGGATGCCCACTGGCTTTTCTGCCCCTCCCCCACTCTAGGCCTCCCTATGAGACTCTGGGAACTGGGGAGGCTTCACCTCATCTCCACTCACCTTTGGGATTTGCCAAAATATCTCAGGGGACTGGTGCCTTCTCTGTGCTCTGGAACCACCCCATCCCCCTGAAACATACTCTGAATGGCCGCAGGACCAGAGCCAAATGCCTTGGCACCTTTCAAGGGATCAGGAGAGGTTACTATGACTCAGTCAAGGCTGTTGAGCACAATGGTTTCAGGAAAGCAGCCTGGGGAGGGTTGAGACTTCTTGATTTCCCATGCCTTTGTGCAACTCAAACTGTTTCCTCTGAGAGACAGCCAGACTGAAGGCGACTGAAAGCAAGTGACGTGGGCTGAATCTGTGACCTCCTGTTTGCGTGTGGACACATCTGCTGGGGAGGAAATCACTGCAAGTCAGTGAGTTCACTGGGCTCACTCAGGCCATGGTGAACATTCATGTGATGATGTGGAAGTAACTTTTTCATGTGCAGTGAGTGAAAAAGGCCTTCTCCTAGCATCCTTATTCCTGAATTCTCAAGAAATGACTGTTACAAGAACTAGAGAGATATCACAAACCTAGCAGGAAAAAAAAAAAAAAAAAGAAATTCCTGCCAGCCCTGCAGAGTTCTTCAGGACTTCAGGACTCTGCAGGATTTTTTCAAAACTAGCAGCAAGCCTGAATTTATATATGCAAGGCAAAGGGCTTCGGCTTTGTAAGTGGTAAATCAAGGTATACTTTACCTGTACTGAACTACTGTTAGATTCTGTTCTCCGCAGTGCCTTGCACATCGGATATACCTCATCCAGCTCGACTTACTAGGTTCCCCACCATCAATAAAGTGCTGTAGTGTCCCATCTTGGTCATATATCTAGAGAAGAGGTCAGAAGGTCAAGTAGTTAGAACGAATCATCAGCAATCATTTCCCCTGCTTCCCTTGGTGTCTTTATGTGTTGGCTGCAGCAATTTATTGCCCATAGGTTTGCTAGTGCTCAGGAATGCTTGTGGAAACTCAACTAGAATAACAGGAGAAAAACATTTTCTGGTGATGCAAGTCAATCACGTTTTTCTTATCAAGCCAATCTTCCCTTTATTAAACATATTTGTGGCATCTCAAGGATGTGAGTGACCATGTTTCCCAAAGAATATTTAACCTCTTTTTGACAGGCTACTCTTTAGTAATGAGCTGCTGGATAAACAAAGCAAGCTGAGAGGCGAGGCCACGCTGACATGGCTGGAACATCCACATGAGAGGCCCTCGTCTCAAACACGTAACTGGTCGAAGGCATCTGGGAGGCAGGGACTGTCGGCTCAACAAGCCGGGTGACACCTAGCAGGGGTTGGCGCATTATGGAGCTGTTTCAGACTGATAAAATTAGACTCTGATTTGGATTGAAAAAAATGGACTCTCACCTCGCAGAAGATGTAGGACTTCAGCTGTCAGGACCTGAAACTATTAGGAGAGGAGTCATCAAAAAAGAGGGACCCTCGCAAAGGGAAAGAAAAAAATAAGAAAAGTTTCCTATGGATTTAAAATGTCTTAACTGAGGTCGGTCTAATCATTATTGCCTTAGATCACCTCAAGCAGATTTTCTTTCAAGATCACATCCAAGGTAATGGAATCCCAGGCAATGAGCATGGGACCAAAAACCTTCTGCTAAACAACTGGCCAGCCCAGGATGTTGGAATCAGGGCTAACAGCAGAAACAATCAGCCCCCACTTCCAGAAACCAGGCCAGCCCTGGGCACCTTGGAGGCTGGGGTATCTGGAAGGGTGGATTGGGGAGTTATATATGGGCAGCAATTCTGGAAGGCCATCCTCAGTCCTAGGGGCAGCCAGGAAGCAAGGGGTACAGTTCTCAGAAGGATCATGGCAAAACTGGGCCTTTTAAAGAAAAATCAGCAGTAAGATTGTGTTCCGCAGAGCATCCTGAGAAATTAAGTCTCATTCTTGCTAATCAGCCTTTCCGCTTTTCTTTTCCAAACAGTCACAGAGAACAAGTCTCCTGGAGCGCCTCACTGGTTACATTTCAGCCCTAAAATTAGTAAGGTCATTCATATTAATTTAGCTCAGCATTTCTATTCTGGGGGCCAAAAGTCTTAGTGATGACAGTTCTTTTTATCATCATCAGTCATTTTAAAACAGTTGATTTGTTTTTTGGTTTTGTTTTTTTTTTTTTTTGGCTTTTCTTGAACTCATTTGTCTTCACCCCCAATCTTTCCACTAACCCCCACAAATAAAACTAGAGATGAAGCCAACCTAATCAATATAATGGTTGGAGAAGCTATGACTGGGTAGCAGGCTAGAATGATTATAGTTGATAATCAATGTAGCCTGAGAAGAATGAAGAGAGTCCTAGATTATATTTAAGATAATGACTTTAAAATCTTAGTTTAGGGATGATAGCAGGAAATGGGAGCATTTCATGTGGTAGATACATCTGCTCCGTAAGCAACCTGATGACAGATTTCCTATTTAGGTAAGATTATTACACGGTACTTATTTTGTTGCTCTTATTTTCGTTTTAGGAAACTGGTTCAAAGGCTCAAAGTCGCAATCTTGAGTCTGCTGTCAACAGCCCATGTGACACTGTACAAAGCCATCAGTTCTTTGAATACCACTATCTATCTATGCAGCTAAGCTAAGTCACTTCAGTTGTGTCCGACTCTGTGTGACCCCATAGACGGCAGCCCACCAGGCTCCCCCGTCCCTGGGATTCTCCAGGCAAGAACACTGGAGTGGGTTGTCATTTCCTTCTCCAATGCATGAAAGTGAAAAGTGAAAGTGAAGTCGCTCAGTCGTGTCCCACTCTTAGCGACCCCATGGACTTCAGCCCACCAGGCTCCTCTGTCCATGGGATTTTCCAGGCAAGAGTACTGGAGTGGGGTGCCATTGCCTTCTCCCTATCTATCTATAATGGAGCCCAAAATGTTGAGGACCCAGCCCTCTGCCCTGTCCCTCTCCCATGAACAAACCTTCCATGACAGCTGCTGGTGAAAATACTTATGAAGCACTTGGAGAAGTGCAGTTCTCCTTCATGCTTCCAGCCAATGTCCTCAACAGCAAGTTAAACTCTCTAACATTTACACATCATGGGTGTCGCCGAGTGTTAGCTCATCTGAACACCAGACATTAGCCAGTCAGTCTCCAAAATAAGTATAAAAAAGTGTTTTCTCCCACACTGTTTCAGCAATAACCTCCTTAAACTAAGTATATTGTGATTACAGGAATCCTACAATTCTTGCCTGCCTGGTGAAAACGCTACTTGCTTTGAGGAAAAGTAGATGGTTATTTGCAAGGCTTCCCCAAAGTATCAAACACTGAGCACATACCGTGAAGCTGAGCCTCCCCTGCTCCAGCCTGATACCAGTATTACACTGTTTCACATGAAACCTGACAAAAATCCCACTTACCAAGTTAGATCCCGTAAGTGTGCACCCCATCAGAAATGAGGAAACTCAATCAGGCTTGATACTGTTCTTTCCCTTAGCACCCAGAGCCCAGCCATCACCAAATCCAGCTGAATTTACCTCCTAAAACTTTTTCACATGCATCCATCTCTCCCTCTCCACCATCACCATCCTACCTGAACCAGCTTCCTCTCTCGCCTGAAGGACTACAAAAGTCCCTTGACAGATTTCCCTGCTGCTGCTTCAGGCCCTTCCAACCTAGTCTCTCAAGTACAGCCAGAGGGATCTTTCAAAATCCAAATGTAATGATTGCTTTTATCCCCCCTGCCAAAATAAGAGTTTCATAAATGCCATAAAATGTCAAGTAATAACAACATACATTCTCAGCATGTGAGATTTCCTCAATGGGATCCATCATGCTAATATGGGCAGCACCTCGAGCCGAAGTTATTTAGGGAGGCTGGCCAAAAACATGAACCTTTGCATTTGGCTCAAGGCCATCTTGGGGCCCTTTCTAGCCTGTGTTGTTAAACATTTAAACTGTGTTTCTTGAAAAAGTAACAAGGGCCCAGCAGTCAGTGATGCCTATTTCTGTTCATTTTCCTAATAAAAGTAGAATAAAATTGGAAAAACCACTATATCCACATGTAAGCTCTAAAGAGGAACTTTTCAAAAAAGTTCTGCATCCCAATTTGTGTGTTGTTATTAATCTCCATCATTAGCTCAACTTTGTTTTCATTTCAGAGTTCAGTAAAAGAATTTTTTAAAAAAGAGGGAGATAAAATTCCACATGCATCTGAACTATACAAGGACACTGTCCCTGTGCCCAGACGGGCTGACATTTGTCCTTCTGGGAGACAAGCAACCACAAGTGGGGAAATGCTTCAGCAGATTTCAGTCCACAGCAGCTGCAACAATTTCAAGGTCGAGAAGCTGTTATTGGAGGCTGCACCAACATCTACATTTGTGTGACGCTAAAATGTAACTGTAAGATAGATACCTAACAGGTCTAAAAATGTTAAGGAATTTGAGGAGATTTATTAATGCCAAGACCAAGAGTTATTTTGTTTTCATTACCTTTCAAAAGATTTAAAATAAGAAGAAAAATATAAAAAATCTTACACAGTGTTTAGATAATCTCCTCAGGACCAATGAAAATGTCAAAGAGGTCAGAAATTGAATTCGTTCAAATGGTAAGAATGAAAGTAAGAGTCAAATTTAGGAAAAAAATTCCTTGAAAGAATCCTTGAGTCAAGCATAGTTTTGCTGAAAACTGTGCACTTGATTCTCCATGAATATGAACCACCATAGTTTTATACTTGCTCTGTTTTTTCTAAGGAAGCTAGAGGTAGGGGAAACACACGTAAAGAAACACACAGGACACCTGGAAGGAAAAGGGTTAAATTTTGTAACGCGAACCCCTCGAAACTGTAGAAAGCATATTTGTTTTACAAAGCTAGTCCTAGCATTGCTGAAAGGGAGTATAAAATGGCACAGTCATATTGGAGAACATTTTGGCAATGCTGAAATAAACTTGACAATGCATATTTCCTGTGACTCAGCAAGTTCACTTCTAGGAAACTACTCCAATATAATTCTGACACCTGTGCCTAAGGAGAAAAGTTCAAGGGTGTTCACTGGAACACAACTTTTAATAGCAAATAAGTATAAAAAAGAGAAATATCCATATCAGAAGAATAAACTAACTGTGGTTTATGTATTCAACAAAAAAGTACTAAACACTTAAAATGAATGAACAAAACCTGTTTGTATTCAGATCTAGTTGATATAGATCAAAACATCAAAAACATAATGTTGATTGAGAAAATCAGTTGCAGATTAATGCATATGATATCATTTGTTAACATTTCAAAATATACAAAATAATGCAATTGTATATTTTAATATAGTGTATTTTGTAATATACAGATAGCAATATGTCTATCTATCTGTATCTGTTTACAATAAACATGCTGGAAGGATTCACCATTAACTTCATCAGAGTCCTGGCCTTGGGAAAGAAGGGGATGGAAGGATAACAAAGGGAACACACATATATCTGAAATGCTTTATTTTTCTTTAAAGAAAAAAAAGTTTCTGAAGCAAATATGACAAAGTGTTAACATTCTCTTTTTTGGCATTTATATATTATACTTTGAACTTATTCCGGTTTTTTAAATCAAAGTGAAGCAATAAATGAAAAGTCTAGTCATCTATTTCTGTGTACATCAATTTTGGCATGGGTTGTTAAAATAGAGGAGCAGATTATCTTACCCAAAGTTAGAAACTATCTGTGTTATCCTCCTGGAAAACTCTCAGTAATATGCACCCACTGATTGCCTTTCTGATTGCTTTGTTGCTATTTTAAAACCCCTGGTTGTGGTCTGTACTTTTTCTTTTATCCTGTATCAACAGGACGAGAAAGATAAGGGGAGAGCTCATTCTTACCTTTTTAAGGATATTTTTATAGTTTACAAACCAATAATATTTACTGAAATGCCACACATGTGGTTGAGATAATGATCACACAAACTGTCACTCATTATAAACCATGCATGCCATTAACTGAAAACCACTATGTGAAAGACTTCATTGCAATCCTGAAGATCAGGGAACTGCACTCTTTGCTACAATCTTACTTTCCTAGAACACTAAACCACTTTAAATGAGAACAGCAGGGCTTCCCTGGTGGCCCAGTGGTAAAGAAGCTGCCTGCCAGTGCTGCTGCTGCTGCTAAATCACTTCAGTCGTGTCCAACTCTGTGCGACCCCATAGACGGCAGCCCACCAGGCTCCCCTGTCCCTGGGATTCTCCAGGCAAGAACACTGGAGTGGGTTGCCATTTCCTTCTCCAATGCATGAAAGTGAAAAGTGAAAGTGAAGTCGCTCAGTTGTGTCCGACCCTCAGCGACCCCATGGACTGCAGCCTTCCAGGCTCCTTCATCCATGGGATTTTCCAGGCAAGAGAGATATGGATTCGATCCCTGATCAGGGACGATCCCACATGCCTAGGAGCAACCCAGCCTGTGTGCCACAATTCTTGAGCCTGTGCTCTAGAGCTTGGGAGCTAAAGCTACTGAGCTCATGAGCCTAGAGCCTGTGCTCCATAACAAGAGAAGCCACTGCAACGAGAAACCCAAACACTGCAACTAGAGAGTAGCCCCCACTCATCACAATTAGAGAAAAGCCTGCACAGCAACAAAGACCCAGTGCAGCCAAGAATAAATAAATCGTTAAAAAATGAGAACATGAGTGAAAACCGCACCAGTGTTGTGTCTTAAATAAGCTGGTCATGAGAGGTTTATCCACGGCTTTGTCATTTATGAATGCTGCCAACTTACATTAACAACAATAATCATCACAGAAATAGTGTAAGCTAGGAGAAGGCAATGGCACCCCACTCCAGTACTCTTGCCTGGAAAATCCCATGGACGGAGGAGCCTGGTGGGCTGAAGTCCATGGAGTCGCTAAGGGTTGGACACCACTGAGCGACTTCACTTTCACTTTTCACTTTCATGCATTGGAGAAGGAAATGGCAACCCACTCCAGCGTTCTTGCCTGGAGAATCCCAGGGACGGGGGAGCCTGATGGGCTGCCATCTATGGGGTCGCACAGAGTCGGACACGACTGAAGTGACTTAGCAGCAGCAGCAGCGGTGACTGACTTGGGCCCATTTTAACGTAATACAGAGAAAAACATCTTCTGAATGATAGAAATTTACGTATATGGGTGGCTCTGAGCAATCTGTATCTCTAAAACAAGATCTGCAAACTGGTGACTCTTGGGTTGAATGCTTGACCAATTTTGCTTTTCCACAAGTGTTTTAAAATTTTGGAAATTCTATCTAATTTTTAATTTTTCTTGAGGAAAAAAATCAGAAGATGGGTCCTCAATCTCTAGGACTAATCCACGGAAACTTAGGTCGCCTTCAAAGTGGCACCCTGAGATCAGCCATGGGCTTTTCTCCTTCCCCATCCTCCCTACCCTCCCCTATTCTTAGCTGTTCCTTACTTCACTCATTTACTTAGCTGCTCAGCCTCATGAAGCACCTAAGTTGGTAAACCCTGCTGTAAAGGAATTTTTCTACCCCTGAAAATCAATCTGCTACAGCTGGGGGCGCTTTCAAGAAAAATCATCTGATCTGATGGCCTGGAAACACTGCAAATGTCCATCACTCCTTCGCAGCCCAGAAGCCATCATATGACTGGGATGCAGGCATTTTGTGCTATAGTTTTCCAGGGAGTGGGAGAGCAGAGCAGAGCGTTCATTTATTTTTACCAGAAGGGCTTTCAATAGTCTTTTAAAGCAAGGGGTCCATTTTAATTCAAAGACGTCATAAATGTAATTACACTATAAAATCAGATAAAAGTTGCCTGAGTCTACTTTAAAAACAGATGCAAAGAAAGCTCATCAGGAAGCACCCCACCACCTCAACAAACCTCACCTTTGCTCTCTGATGCAGGCGCTGGGACATCACCAAGGGCTGGCAGGGAAGGGGGGACCTTGTTGGAAAAATGGCAGACAGAGCACTTCCTCTGCCAGATAAGCTTCCATTTCTTCTGTTAGACCATTGAGTACCACTGCCACATTGAGAGGTCAGGAAAATGAGATAGGGAAGAGAGCACCAGTGCTAACCTCATCAGCTTACAGTCAGCTTTTGTTTCTCTTGCGAGTTTTGTTTCTCGCAAGTTTCTCTTGGGAGTTTGCACCCTCGGATTGGATTCAACCAATCACAGAGGGCAGCTCAGGGCCAAATGCACTAGTCCAGCTTGTATAAGGGATCTTGAATGATGAAGAGTAGGGTATCCACGGTGGGTGCTGGAACTGACACCACAAGGAAACCCAGGAGCAATTATATACATAAGAAAAAGGGGTCTCCAAAAGTTAGTTGTATAGTGCTGTGTTAGTTGCTCGGTCGTATCCAACTCTTTGTGATCCCATGGACTATAGCCTGCCAGGCTTGTCTGTCCATGAGGATTCTCCAAGCAAGAATACTGATGTGAGTAGCCATTCCCTTCTCCAGGGGATCTTCCCAACCCAGGGACTGAACCCAGGTCTCTTGCATTGCAGGCAGATTCTTTACCATCTGAGATACCAGGGAAGCCCAGAAATTAGGGACTTCAACAAACAGACTCTAGTCAGAGGCACAATGAGGCCTCCTCACACCTCATTCAATACTACAAATAAAGAGAGCCAAGAACCTTAAACAAAAGAAACTTAAATTATAACATTAAACATTAATCCACTCCTCCCAGAACCTGGTTCTCTGAATCTTGGCATGAAACAGAGGAAAAAGAAAAGACCAAAGGTTGTATTTGAAAGGCTTAGCCAGTTTTCAGCTAGCAGGGAGATGTCTCAGGCTCCCTCTCCTGTGATTCCACACCGTGCCAGGTCCCTATGCCAAGGACCCAGACAGCAGCATTTGGTCCTATACTGAAACACCGGTATCCTTCAGCTTTCCCCCCAAAAAGCTAAGGTGAGGGTGCACATTTTATACCCAAACATCTAAAACAAAGCCTAACACACTGGAGGAACTCAAAATACACTGAAGTGAACTGAATTCTCACAATAATTAAATAGCTTCTTAAAGATCTCAAATTTTATTCAAAACTTGAGAAGAAACCACCACTAAATGCGATTAAAAATCCATTCTAAGCGCTAACAACCAGGGCTTTTTAAAGAAAATATTACATCTCTTTGAACTTAAGTTCTTTCAAGTCTATGAAATGCAAAGGTGGTTTTCATAAGATGATTAAAATGTAATAAACAGTTGTGTCTATGTCCATGTGCTGTACTTAGTCGCTCAGTCATGCCCGACTCTTTGAAACTCCATGGACTGTAGCCTACCAGGCTCTTCTGTCCATAGCGATTTTCCAGGCAAGAATACTGGAGTGTGTAGCCATGCCCTCCTCCAGGGGCTCTTTCCAAGCCAGGGATCAAGCCAGGTCTCCCACACTGCAGACAGATTCTTTACTATCTGAGCCAGCAGGGAAGCCCTCAGAAAAGGGTTGAGGAGAGGTCTTAGGGAGTTTCCCAGTTTAGACCTGAGAACCCAGCACTGTTTTAAGACCTCTCACAGCACTTGGAGAATCCAGGGAAGAATAGACACAAAGATGGTTTCTCAGATCTTCTCTACCTATTCTCCACACACTACCTTAGATGGCCCCATCTTTCTGTTAAATTCAGAAAATGAGGGCTTCAATAATCAAGTGTACTAGTAATTTGAGAAACTCAATTGAAAACTATAGTTTGCCAAGATAGATAAAAATGTTTTACTGTGAGATTTCTTTGTATCAGAAGATAAGAGGTGAGAATCTGTTTTGCAACTATTTACACAAGAATAATTCCTGACTGAACTGTGAAACGTTAAAAAACCCAATACCTTTATTGCTCAATAAAAGACTTTACTTTTAATATTATAATTGTTAGAGGGGAATTTCTAAAGTATTACTAATGAAAATATGCAATAGAAGTCATCCTAGTCAATAGGAACTGGAGAGGGGGTGGAGGGCAGAGGTTAAGAGCACGCCTGTGGGTGTCAGCTCCAATGTGTGTGAGTTACAATCACAGCTTCATGTCTGCTGGCCAAGTGACTCTGGGCAGTTACTTAACTCTTCAGGAAGGTGAGACCTTCTTTGAAAAAATGATGCTACTGACAGTCCCAGTCATAGGGCTCATATGAAAATCAAATGAGCTAGTGTAGGTGAAGGACTTAAATCAGTGCTGGGCACACAGTAAGAGTCCAAAAAGCATTAGCTTATTCTGAGGCCATCACATTAGATGGGACACGTCAGCCCAGGCTTCATCTACTAACCTGCTCGTGGACCGTGACCACAGGATAATATGTGCAGCGTTTGGAAACTCATTATTGCTAAGATTATAAGACCAGAAGATTGCAAGCTCACTGAGGGCAGGAATGCATTTTTAATATTTTAAGCTTTTACCCATCAGTATCTTACACAAAGCTTTGTACACATCAGGAAATCAACTTTTGTTCAAAGAGAGAGAGAAAAAAAAAAGTTGGAAATAACGTAGATGGGGTGTAGCAATAAGCCAGTCATTTATGTTTTTGTTCCTCTGATGAGTCTATCAAAAAATAAAATACTGAAAATGCTGGATAACTGTGAATACTCTCTAGAAAAAACAGTAAGGAAGCATTTTTCCAGTCCTACATTTTCCATTTGCTAAAGTTAACACAAACACAGGTACCTACCACACCTTTAAGAGCACTCCTGGAGCTTCTGTAACTAACAGGTTGTTCATGCTCAGTCACTCAGTCATGTCTGACTCTTTGCAACCCATGGGACTGTCGCCCGCTAGGAAGTGTTTTAATTTGCTGTGGCTTCAGCCCTCTTACTGAACAATACCTACCATGTAGAACTGCTTGACTTCTGAAGACACTGACATTTCCAGCTAGAAGAGGCCCCAACTCACAGTATCTCATATGCACATGAACTTTGAACAAGGTCCAGGTACATGAGCTTTCTGTGCAGTCAAATGTACCTGGATGAGGGGCAGGGGACATTTGTGGATGGCAGCCTGTGGAATCAGATCAACAGGGAGCACTGTCAGCCATGGCTTCTGGGCACTGCTTCCCAATCCAGAGAGGAGGACAGCAAGGACCACACCACTGTGGTCTCCTAACCTTTTTACTTGTAAACTCTCAACTCCAGCTAAATCCAGCCTTGAGAATAGAGACCACAAAGCAATACTCTCAAAGGAGTGAAGCATCTGCCACCACCTAAACACAATGAAAGAACAGCAGCTAATGACCAGGTCATATGCATCTGGTGGTATTTTGATTTATAAAATACTTTCCCAACCTTCAGTGATCCTTATAACTGACCTAGAAGGTAGACTGGAACATTTATTCCATTTTACAGATCTGATACTTTGGGCTGAGAAAGGGGAGATGAGTTGCCCACAGTCACATAGCAGGTCTGTGTGACAAGGAGGAAATGTTCCTGAATCATAGGCCACCATGTGACTATTGCTTTCATCACATCCCACTCGTCCTATCAAGGAGAACGAGTAGAACTCTTTCATTAAAACTGCCTAAAACTCTTAATATGTAAGAATGAGGGCCATAAAACATGTTCATAATAATTAACAACGTCATTTATAAAACAAACTCCTATCATTCAGAGAAAATGCCAATTTAGTGAGAATTACTTAACCCATTAGTCAAATTTACACAAAGCAAGCATGCACTACTGGATAAAGACACCACTCTCCTCCTGCTGACCATGTGCTATGACAAGGACCATCAAAAAATGGCTAGGGTATAAATCTATGGAGGAAGATACACATTTTAAAATGAAAGCTTCTTCCTTAAAGCAAATATTGGCTAGTGTGACCAGAGTTATTTGTGTTCAGTTTTCCCACTTTTTTTTCTCAAATATGTAATACTACACTTTTTTTATTTCAATATTTTCTCTCTCCATTAGAATTAAGTTGTTTCATTGCTATTTTTCATAAGAAAACTCTTCCCTCTCCTTCTGGTTTGGAGTACATTGGAATGCCAAGGTTTTGAGTTGAGGTTTCAAAGGTCAAGTAATAAATGCCCCATAAAAGAAATGAGTAATGGTTATATACACCGTTGCCGTATTTTCAGTAATGCTGATATAAAGCTATATACTGTACTTTGTCAATTCACATTCATCAAGTTCCAGAAATATTAGAAAATCATTAGAGGTTTATGTTGAGTTTGCAGATAATACTAACATATAAGTCAAGACTGAAATATGGTAATCAGAAAAACAGTTGAAAAGTGTCAATAAACCATAAAACACCGGTGGTGGTATTTGTGAAGTCTGCCTCAGAAAGCTGGGCACGGACAGAGATGAAATGGGTGTTTCTGTCACACTCTGGGGCAGTGGCTGGTATGCTGCAGGCTGGCAGAGGAGAGTGGGTGACTGAGGATTCCAGCACAGAGACTGAGAGCTCCCGAGAGCCACTGAGCACTTGGTGAATCTCCCTTATCTCCGAGGACAGCAGTGGTCATCCATACAAAGTCTGCCATCCATCAACCCAGAAGCTTCTTCAGACATCCTGTCTGCTGATCAGAGGGGAGACTTTGGGGAATCAGGCTTGCATTATCAGGACTTTGTCTGTGATCCGAACAAGCCACTGAACCTTCAACTTTTCACTTGGCAGAAGCCTACATGCTGGAAAAGTCCTGACAGTTCATTCATTTTGCTCCATCCTGGAGCCAGCTGATGTCTGACTGAAGAGACCCGCCCTCTTTGATGTTGTCCTCTTCTGAGAGTGCCCTGCTGTGAAAAAAATTTTATCCATCCAAATTAAAGGGAAATATTTTTGCGTCCAGCTGTTAGCTGTGACATGTTTGCCATTTTTCAGGGCACTGGCTTGGTGCCATCCTCAGGCTCGGCTGCAAACCTATATCTTTTCCCTTCTCCTTCGTCGCAGCAGTAATATTCACAGTGCACAACTGTCTCCAGTGTCCATACAACATCGACACTGAAAAGGAAAATACTGCTAATCCTATACTGCTAAGAACAGTCTTGGAAATATTTTCAAGTGGCAATTTGTTTTCCATTCCTTTTCTTTTCTTTTTTTTATATCAGCACTAATGTCTTTCATAAACTATAAAATTTTTTTATATAAGCCATCCATTTAAATATTGCTTCAACTCAGTTTTTTAAAAATCCAGTTTTAATTAAATTCACCAACAAGAAGTCCTGACCAAATGAAATGAATTTGGATGCTGTGAAAACTTGTTTCATATACACTGAGTCCACACTTAAAAATGGACATTTGTCCAGTGGAGAGAACTCTGTATAAATGAAGAAAAGCTCTCAGGGAAGCTTGAATAAACATTTAGATCTAAGTAATCAAGAAAGCTTGTATCTTCTCACATTTGCTAAATGCCATTGAAGTGAAGTGAAGTGAAGTGAAGTCGCTCAGTCGTGCCTGACTCTTTGCAACCCCATGGACGGTAGCCTGCACCAAGCTCCTCCATCCAACAGATTTTCTAGGCAAGAGTACTGGAGTGGGTTGCCATTTCCTTCTCCAGGGAATCTTCCTGACCCAGGGATCGAACTCAGGTCTCCTGCATTATAGACAGACGCTTTACCGTCTGAGCCACCAGGGAAGCCTATAAAGACTGCTGCCATGAATTGTGTGTGTTATAAACAAAGGGCAGCTCTCAGCATTACCACGTTTTTCTCCATCTACTGAGATGAACAAGTAAAACACCGCAGTTTCCAGCCACCCTCCCATTCTGGCCTTTCTTTCCTTTCTCACTTTCACTTTTGTTGAGAAGAAAAAGAATCGGTGGAACCAGATCTCAGCACTGAGCCTCAGAGAATCCTGCCTTGATACTGATCTCAGACTCTGACTAGCGAACACGCACAGCACTCACCATCCTTTATTCTATCCATGAGAGGTAGATTAAAACAAAACAAAACAAAACAATAATGTATTCCATGTGAGAAAGCATCAATTTTGGAAAATAAAACCACAGGGAAATTTGAATGAACATACTTGGAAAAACAAAGCCTTAGTTATCTACCAAACAGGAAAGGGGACCGTTGTTTTGTTAAAATAATCCTAGATTATTACCAATGTGAACTTCTGGGATGTGCAAATTATCTATGACAGTGTACTAAATAGTTCTATGATTGAAAGCTATAAAAAAACACAGTAAAGTGACTGCACTGTGGCAAGCACTTGAATTCTCCATATGGTATCTCACGGGGTGCTATTTAACCCTTATTGCGGTAGAAATTTCTGGTTTAAAAATTCAACGTGGTATGATACTATGCAGACCTTTAGACCTTGATGAAAATGGTTAGTGATTTTATACTTCAGCATGGTAGCTACGATTTGCAAGAAGTAGCCTGACCAAAGCCTGTGTGCAAACTGCTATGTTAGCAACTGTATTAAAAACTTACACGGTACTAAGTGGGGAGTGTTTGCAAAGAGAAGGTCCCTAAAAAATCAGAAAGAGGCGACTTCCACGAATGTATAGACACACATGTACCATGCCCTAGAGGTCACCCTCTTTTTTTAAGTAAAAACTTTCTGAAGACGCAGAATGTTTGTTCCAATGAAATCATGGTTTCCTATGGTTTTACTTCTTTTTTTTTTTTTTTTACTTCTTTTCAAAGTAGCCTACAGCTTTATTTCTTCTCTGAAATGTGTCACTCTCTGAATTATTATGTTTTCTCAAGTCTACGACATTTTCTTCCTAGCCACACCAATAAAGTGTGACTGTCAGACATGCTTTATTAAGGGGAAAGTGACCATCTGTAGAGGGTAGAAAACATATTTTCAGATCTTAAATAATTTAGGTGACATTCCTTACGTCAAGTTGGGACAGTACCAAACATGCCCTCAATTCCCAATTTACACAATCATGGCCTGGATCACAGGAGAAACAAGGAAACAAAATAAACCCTAGATTCAGGGCGCTCAAGAAAGTGAGAGTGTGGAGGCTAACACAGGCCTAGATCAAGTGGTCCTGAGGGGAGTTTGCTGTTTTCCCAAGTTGGAAAAGACTCTTGGGAGTCCCTTGGACTGCAAGGAGATCGAACCAGTTAATCCTAAATGAAATCAACTCTGCATATTCATTGGAAGGGCTGATGCCGAAGCTGAAGCTCCAAAACTTTGGCCATTTGATGTGAAGAACTGACTCATTGGAAAAGACTCTGATGCTGGGAGAGACTGAAGGCAGGAGGAGAAGGGGAAAACAGAGGATGAGATGACTGAATGGCATTACTGACTCAATGGACATGAGTTTGAGAAAACTCCAGGAGATAGTGATGGACAGGGAAGACTGGCATGCTGCAGTCCATGGGGTCACAAAGAGTTAGACACGACTGAGCAACTGAACAAGTAACTGCTTGCAGGAAAACCTGAGTGAAATTCCAGGTTTGTCCTGGAGCAAGAAACATGGTAGAGGGATGAATTTTGGCTTCTTGGAACCGTTCTTGAAGGAAGGTTTGCACAGTTGTGCAGAGGACTGAATGAACACATTGGTTTGCACAGAGCTCCTCCCCATCAAGACCCAGGAGATGATGCAGCCAAGAACAGAATATCATAGCAGCAGTGGCGAGCCTCAATATGAGACTTCTGACTCCCCAGACGGCATTCTTTTAACAAACATTTAGAAAGTATCCACTATGTGCCAGCCACTGTGCTTAATGCAGGTTTAAAAAAAACTGCAGACCCAGGCCCTACCTTCAAGCAATTTACCATTCAATAGGAGAGATACACGGAGAAGGCGATGGCACCACACTCTTGCCTGGAAAATCCCATGGACAGAGGAGCCTGGTAGGCTGCAGTCCATGGGGTCGCAAAGAGTCGGACACAACTAAGCAACTTCACTTTTCACTTTCATGCATTGGAGAAGGCAATGGCAACCCACTCCAGTGTTCTTGCCTGGAGAATCCCAGGGATGGGGGAGCCTGGTGGGCTGCTGTCTATGGGGTCGCACAGAGTTGGACACAACTGAAGCGACTTAGCAGCAGCAGCAGTAGCAGGAGAGATACAGGTGGCACCGTGGTAAATAATCTGCCAATTCAGGAGATGCAGATTCAATCCTTGGGTCGGGAAGGTCCCCTGAAGAAAGATGGCAACCCACTCCAGTATTCTTGCCTGGAGAATCCCCATGGACAGAGGAGCCTGGCTGGATATGGTCCACAGCATTGCAGAGAGTCGGACACAACTGAGTGACTGATCACAGCACAGCATGCAGAAGAGATAAACACTTAAACAAATCAGAAGACGTTCATCCTGGCATGACTCTCTGTAGATTTTCCTATCCAGTCTTTGCACATTTGATGTCTAGAATGGGGTTCCTAAGTGTAGGAAGAGTAATCCATTACAATTTTTTACAGCGTAAAAAAGACATGAAGACTTAAAGAGCTAAAGTTAAAGCTCTTTAAGTCATCTCAATTGTTTAAACAACTTGTGGACTGTGAAGGCAGCATTAAACAGATGTTTAATTAAAATCTGCTAGGCTATAACCTCAATGAGGACAAAGATAAAATCTGTCATGTTGCCTATTAATTCCCTAGTGGTTAATAGAGAGCTCAGTTCAATCAATGTCTGTTGGTTAGTTGGTTTGGTGGGTGGATGGATGGGTGGTTGAGTGTGTGGCTGGTTGGATGAATAGATGGACAGTTAGAAGGATACAGATACCTTCTAGGTACCCAAACACTAATGGCTGGACCATGTCACTCTGCCCTCTGGGCAGGTCCACACATCTCAGGCAGGGCTGAATATTCTGGAAAATTTTAAGGAAAGCAGCATTTCCAAAAAGGAAATGCTTTTCCTCACTAGTTAAAATGGACACTCACGATTTCACGATTTGATCCATAGCTCAGTTGTGTCCAACTCTTTGGGACCCCATGGACTGTAGCCCCCTGAGAGGCTCCTCTCTCCATGGAAAGAATACTGGAGTGGGTTGCCATTTCCTTCTCCAGAATCTTCCCAACCCAGGGATCAAACTCAGGTCTCCTGTATATAGGAGGCAGATTCTTTACCATCTGAGCCACCAGGGAAGCCCTTAAAAAAAACTGACACTACTTTTATTATTTTTCCCATAGTCTTTTGTTTCTTTTTTAAATTTCAGTTTTACTGAGGTATAACTGATAAATAAAATTGTAAGATACTTAAAGTATACATGGTGGTAACTTGATATATACTGTGAAAGGATTTCCTCCCCATCTAGTTACTTAACACACATTCATCACTTCATCTTTTTTTTTTTTGGTAAGAACATTTAAGTTCCTTTACAAATGCCTAATTGTCTCTGCAGAGCTGAGGTCAGTGAAAAGCAGATGGATATAGACTTCAGTCAACAGCAAGGCCAGAAGTTACTCAGAACCTGGCAGATACCTAACTTTCTGCTGTTGGCCCCTCCTCCCATCCCACTCCCCAAATCTACCCCTAGCTGGGGATCACTGTTACTATCCCTTGACTCTTTGCAACCCCATGGACTGCAGCCCACCAGGCTCCTCTGTCCATGGAGCTTTTTAGGCAAGAATACTGGTGTGGATAGCCATTCCCTTCTCCAGTAGATCTTTCTGACCCAGGGATTGAGCACAGTTCTCCTGCATTGCAGGCAGACCCTTTACCATCTGAGCCACTGGGGAAGCCCAGAGTCTTTCCTTAAGGTGGCACTTTTTCTACCTTCCATCATGCTTCCAGCCCTCTCTCCTGGGCCCAGTGTTGCCCTCATCAGGCTCCCAGAAGCTGAGATTTATACCTAGTGAATGTAGGTCAAGGTGCTGCTCCTAGAAGGAATATTTGCATCTAGAACTTCATCTTCAAGTGAGGCTTGGAAGGGGGTCTGCCCTCAAAAGGAATTTGAAGTACCATAATAAGGGCTGAAATCATCCTGGGGAGAACAGATGACCATCCCTGGAACCCTGGCATGGCACAGACAGTCCATTTTGATCCTCGGAAGAGAGGCAGGGTAAGGCCACTGACTGTACTGCTGTAGCTCCAGTCAAGGGCACAGGCGTCTTGTGAAGGGTAGGGGCTCGGAGGAGGTCAGGGACTCTGGGCAATCCCAGTTACTCCTGCAGAAGAGTTCCCTGCAGATCCCCTCCAGGTGGTGCCAACAGGGCCATTCAGCCTCATTTATGTAAAGAGCCTCAAATTGAGACCTCTGAAGTCATTTCCAAATGAAGTTACACATGCAATCACAGAGACAGACCCACAGGATTAAAAGGAAGCAGCCTTCACACTCTCTGATCTTGGGTCCTTTGACCAGACCACACTGCCTGAAGTGAGTCATAAATTAACATTTTTATAAATCCTGTAATTATCTTATGAATAGCACAATTATATGTTGCTGGTATTAAAAGCATTAAGTTGTTAAAGGTAAACATTTTAAAGTATACCACTGTTTTTGTAACCCTGTTTCAGCATTTTTTCATTTTTCCATATATCAAGGACCTCAGAAAAATGGAAGTAGCCCATGTCTGTTAAGCCTTCTTTGCTGCTGCTGCTGCTAAGTCGCTTCAGTCGTGTCCGACTCTGTACGACCCCACAGACAGCAGCCCACCAGGCTCCCCCGTCCCTGGGATTTTCCAGGCAAGAACACTGGAGTGGGTTGCCATTTCCTTCTCCATTGCATGAAAGTGAAAAGTGAAAGTGAAGCCACTCAGTCGTGTCCGACTCCTAGCGACCCCATGGACTGCAGCCCACCAGGCTCCTCTGTCCATGGGATTTTCCAGGCAAGAGTACTGGAGTGGGGTGCCATTGCCTTCTCCGAAGCCTTCTTTAGGGCTTGTTAATAAAGCTCCTTTTATACAGTTGGGTCAAAGGACTGGCAAGCTTGGAGCCGGCACTGAGGTTCGCTGCCTTCCCCCCAGAGACAGTCCTGTGTTCCTGGTAAGGCAGTCAAGTCCTTAAGGCAGGACTCCCCGGAAATCCAACCAAGAGATGGAGTAAACCTGGACGTCTAGGGCCCCAGGTTTGCAAATCCTCTGGCTAGTGGGGGTGTGACATATGTCAACACCCAAAGCAAAGCAACCACCTAATTATCACACTGTTAGAACACGCACACTTCGTTTTAGACAAGACTCGGGATTCCTTTCTTTCCACAGGAAGCATCTGTGAGCTGAAAGGAAAGAACGGAAAGAGATCTTTCACACCAGGGTGCATAGTGAAGTTCCAGGCAAGGCTACAAACACCTTGAATCTCAAGAAAATGATGGATGAGCATGTGAGTAATCTTCTGGGAAGAAAGTCTGCAGATTTACTGGAGTCTCAAATGGGGTGTGTTTACACACACACACACACACACACACACGGAACTACTGCCAGAATTCTATACATTCAGATAGGAGAGTACTGAATGAAGAAAAGATGAGACCCATCTGTGGATGATGAGCTAGAATCCTTGAGGTGTTTTATATACTTCTGTTGAGGTTCTCTTTAAAGACTGATAGGCTTCTCTGGGTCTCTGAATTATCTGATCTCATTCTTATTTCCTCTTCTCTGAAACCAAGGACCCTGAGTTTCCTGTGACCCCTTTACGGGACTTTGATTTTATATTTGATTGCAACTGTGTTTTGTTGTATTGGTTTTGCCTATATCTCTGACCACATTTTCATGACCACTAGAAAAGTAAACTGGAATAGTAAACCTTCAGTTTGTTTATTTCATAAGACAGATATTTTTAGCTTAGAGATTATGTGGGCCAGATTACATTGGATAGCTGAGTGTTTCAGTTCGGTGGACATTAAACATTCTGGATTTAGTGAGTCAATGGTTATTAATACTCTAAAGTGTTTCTTTTCAGCTTTGATCAAACCCTGATGCCACCATTTTTTACTACTAAAAGGAAAGTATACTGTCACACTAAATCAACTCACCAGGTAGAACCACTTGCTTTGTAAATGGTAACGTTTTTATAAATTAAGGCATTATTTACTTTCTTCAGGCATATGCCTTCGTATCTCCTAATTAATTCATTGGCACATGAGCTACAAAATAGGAATCCTGGATTCTAACTCTGCTTAGCCAGTACTAACTCTGTGATGTAGATAAGTCACTTAACCTGACTTCATAAGCTCTACAACGTGAAGTATGGATGTTAAATTAGATAATTTGGGGATCCTCCAGATCAACTTCTATGACCCTATGAATTGATGACTATGTAAACATGTTTTAAATATAAAAACTTGGTTGCTGGAACCTAGAAGGATAAAAGCCATAACAACAGTTTTGAGTACCTATAAAAATATTCTGATATCCAATTACAGGGTGGGGGGGACATGCTTAGAATAACAACTATAAGTCACATACTTTTTCATTAGATCTGTACAAATTCAATTACAAATCTGTACAAATTCATCTGTACAAATTCATACCTACCAAGCTGCAGAACAGACCTAAGTCAAGAATAAACTCTTCAACAGTTAATATATTTTTAAACAGCATGTAATTGAAAGTGAATTCAATTATGTAGATATGTAATGGTTACATTCAGATTTCAATGAAAAGGAGACACAGTCATGGAAGATAATCAGACAGACTGGGTCTGAGTCTTGGATTCAGCAATTAGGAGCTGTGTAATCATCCTACGCAAAACACATCTCTCATTTGTAAGATGAGGAAGATGTGAATGCAACTGCAAAAGGGTTTTGTGAGGATGAAATGAGATGATTCATGTAAGTGCATGAATCATCGCAAGTGCTCAATAAATAGCATCACTGCTGCTATGCTTTGCTCAGTAGTGTCCGATTCTTTGCGACCCCATGGACTATTAGCCCACCAGGCTCCTCTGTCATGGAATGTTCCAGGCAAGAATACTGGGACGGGTTGCCACGCCCTCCTTGAGAGGATCTTCCCAACCCAGAGATCGAACCAGCTTCTTTTGTGTCTCCTTCATTGGCAGGCAAATTCTTTACCACTGCGCCACTAGGAAAACCCTAAATGTTAATAGCACCATTATTGTTGCTTTTTAACTGATGGGTTTAAGTTTTCCTTTCCAAACAAATTTCCCTCTACTTTAGTATTGCTGAAAAACTAATTACAGAAGAAAATGATAAAGAATTTTCAACTCCAGGGTGTTTCAGTATTCAATGGAATTGGGCAGAGCAGGAATCAAATCTCAGCTGTGTGACTCTGAACTGTGGGTACCTCTGAGCAAACTGCTTAATATTCCCACGTTCATTGTTTCATGTGTAAGAAGAGAATAACACCCTGTGCTAGGATTGAGAAAAATAAGGCATAAAACAAGAGCTGAGAATAGTGTCGGACATGCAGCTACAAAAGATAACTATTAGAAAAATTAAACTTTCTTTTTCTGTAGTTCAGTGGCCCCGTAATCTTAAATACAAAGAACACCAAAGAAGAACTAATTCTGAAAATCCTCTATATAACTATTTTTAATCAAAAACATAAATGCCAAAGTACTCAATGTTTAAAATATTAACTGAGGCACATTTCAACTTGAAAATATATTTCCACATCATTTCATTTTTATCTCATTTTACTGAACCACATTATATTTTATGTTAAAATAATAGTTTAAAGGGGGAAAATACTACTACTACTATATCCTCAAAAGAATCAGAATTTGATATATTTATTTTACAGAACAATTCTGAGCTTGGGATATAATTACTCAAAACTGGCTTATAAAACCAAGGAAGTATAATCACAAGAAGAGTCACAGACTTTATTTTTTTCTCTATCTAAATAGAAATATTTAGTTTCCATAATTACCCTTGTAACAACTACCATATTAACCCTAAAAAAAAAAAAATTGACTTCATTTGAAAAAAAATTTAACATTAGAATCTGCGGTTCAATTTAAAGGGGGAAGGAATGCAACTGATGAAATAATTGTTCAATAAAAACATTAGAAACAATAATACCTATAACTATAATTTATTTAATAATTAACAAATTGATCAGTAAACCATTTATAAACCAGACTCCCAGCAAGAGTAAATATATATAACAATTTCACACACCAGAGGGAAGACTGAAGACAAAGATTCTCTCATTCATAACTCCTGCTTCTGACCTTTGCTTTCCTTAGAAAGCAAAATTAAATAATCTTACCAAGATATGTGTCATTATTTAAGACTCTTTTCTATAAACCATCTTTACATTTCTCTTGTCATAAATTCAACACACATCGTATTCTAAATGGCATAATTAAAATTCAACACATGTATATTTTTCCTTTAAGTTGAATAATTTTGTCCTGCTTAGAAACTGCATAAATCTTGACTAGTCTGTACATTTTTGCTTTCAAGGATGTAATGTGACCATTGAAGCTGTTACATCATGTCAATAAATTTCAAAGATGGTATTAATATAAAAACTATATCACATAACCCTAAAAATTTAATATAGCTGCCATGGCAATAACCAGATCATTTTTCCAAACAAATATATATTCCATCATGTCATTTTGAACTTTTTCTGACCTATTTTTTAAGAAAGAAATCTACAATTGAGACCAAATGTTTTGTGAAAGAAAATACAGGCAAGCCGATTTGGCCAAGCAGAGATAATTTTACATGTAAGGTGTTCTTATATCTTAGAACTTAATCCATTTTTTTCATAAGCATGAAAATTATAATTATGATCTGAAATTTTGACGTCACTTAATTGCCAACGAAGGTCCGTCTAGTCAAGGCTATGGTTTCTTCAGTGGTCATGTATGGATGTGAGAGTTGGACTGTGAAGAAAGCTGAGGGCCGAAGAATTGATGCTTTTGAACTGTGGTGTTGGAGAAGACTCTTGAGAGTCCCTTGGACTGCAAGGAGATCCAACCAGTCCATTCTGAAGGAGATCAGCCCTGGGATTTCTTTGGAAGGAATGATGCTAAAGCTGAAACTCCAGTACTTTGGCCACCTCATGCGAAGAGCTGACTCATTGGAAAAGACTCTAATGCTGGGAGGGATTGGGGGCAGG
>NW_011494807.1:3406498-3410464 GCF_000754665.1 Bison bison bison | reverse complement strand
AAGACTCTAATGCTGGGAGGGATTGGGGGCAGGAGGAGAAGGGGACGACAGAGGATGAGATAGCTGGATGGCATCACTGACTCGATGGACATAAGTTTGAGTGAACTCCGGGAGATGGTGATAGACAGGGAGGCCTGGTGTGCTGCGATTCACGGGGTCGCAGAGTCAGACACGACTGAGCGACTGAACTGAACTGAACTGAGGAAATCTATGAGCTTACAACTGTACTTAGGATATGTTTTGAACAGCTTGATATAAACTGTGACTACCAATTACACAGCTCTTTTATTTAAAAAAAAAAATCAAATGCAGGGATCACTGCTGTTTGAAATAAAGGGTACAATTCTGTCAGCATCTTTTCACAAACAAATTACAAAAACATGTACATCAAATAGAGGCCATTCCTGAAGCATCTTTTTTGCCACCCATCCTTCCCCATTCGTTCCAGGTCATCCTCCCCCATTACTCAGCCCAGTCCTCGTGCTCTTCTCTCTCTTAATTTAGTTCAACTCACTGAGCAAGGGGTTTCAGAATCTCTGCACTCTTTCAATCCAACTTTGACCGTGGAATAAACCCAAAGTCCCTCAATTTCCACATTTTAAACATTGGTTGGATCAGTCAATGGAATCAAAACAGTAGACACAGTGACTTTATAGAAATAAGTCACCAGAGTCAACACTGAGGGAAGCCTATGTCCGCAAGGATGGGCTCAGCATATACCAGTAAGGAAATGACTCTCCAAAGACCTTTTCAAGAATGGAAAGGACCCCATGGCCCACACTGTCCTGTATCCTCCTCTCTCTCAAGATCACCATCCCAAACTATGCACAAAAGAAATTACTCCAAAATGGATGCTAATTTTAACACCGCAGCAAAACCTGACTTTCACTATATATAATCTCTAAATGACTGGCTGTGTTTCTGAATCATCCATATGAGGAGATTAGCTCACGGATCACCTAAAAAAGAACTGGCTTTCAGAATCTACCAAGATTCCAAGTTATGCTTTAAAGCTGATTTAAACCAGACTAGCTCCCTAGTTGGAAAGATAATAAGAAACTTCCCCATTTTTTGGTCACAGAACTGCCTTTTTAATATTAAAATTTCATTCATTTAACAAATGACCAAGTATACTTTCATGGAGAGAGAGAGAGAGAGAGAGAGAGAGAGAGATGGTGCTTAACAAAGGTGGGTGAAGCATCATGGATGGACCCAGAGATTGTCATACTGAGGAAGCCAGACAAAGAAAGAGAAATATTGCATGATTGCACTTATATACAAAATCTTTTTTAAAAAATTACACAAATCAACTTATTTACAAAACAGATTCACAGACTTAGAAAACAAATTTATGGTTACCAGGAGGAAAGGCTGGTGGGGAGGGATGGTTAGGGTGTTGGGATGGGTATGTACACGCTGCTATATTTAAAATAGATAACCAACAAGGACTTACTATATGGCACATAGAATTCTGCTCACTATTGAAACAATCTAAACAGGAAAAGAATTTGAAAAAGAATGCGGATGCTGCTGCTAAGTCGCTTCAGTCGTGTCGGACTCTGTGCGACCCCATAGACGGCAGCCCACCAGGCAGCTCCTCCGTCCCTGGGATTCTCCAGGCAAGAACACTGGAGTGGGTTGCCATTTCCTTCTCAGATACATGTATAACTGAATCACTCTGCTGTACAGCCAAAACTATGAAAACATTGTTAATCACCATACTTCAATATAAAATAAAAAGTAAAAAAAAAAAAAAAAAGAAAAACAAGGGTGGATAAGGGACCTGTCATTCCTCTCCATGAGTTTGACTGACATTTCCAAGGGCTTCCCTCCATGCTTTCAAAAAGCATCAACAAACAGCACAAACAACTGAAACGAAACCAAGCATTTGTTGCCTAATATGCCCAAATCCTGAACATTCTACTTCTGTCTGCTTTGTTTTAAAAAATGTGATAAATAAATAACTGAATTTATAAGAGTTACGGGGTGATTTTGTTTGACTAGTAAAAACTTTACTAGTTTTCCTTAGAATGTTCGACTTCAGCAGAGCCCTAAAGGTTAACCTGAACGAAACAAATTCAAAGTACTCATACCATTGCAAAACTACAGTTACTGTGTGAGAGAGGGTTTACCTGTGTGTCCACACTGCCACAGAGAAGAGATGATAAGGGTACGTCACAATCATGTGGAACATGAGTGGGTAAATGTACATCTGTGTGTGATAAGATAACCCTCTATCAGAACCATTCCTGACATTTGGGTTTTCATATCTGCCTTTTTCCTCTAAAGTGCATCTCACACTTCGCTCTGCTCAGTGCCACTGCCAATGACCACTGCTTCCCTTTGCACTTAGGATTCTAGAACAGGATGTCATTTGATTAACCAATATCCATTTATTCACTTTTTAACTTAGTAGAACAGGAAAAACTCCTCAGGTCTAAAAAAAAATCTCTTTGGGCATATACTCATGAATTAAAAAAAAAACATCTTAGATCATAGAAAACCATGTGAGCTGTCACAGAGTTCAGTGTCTGAAACTGATATGGAAAAGCAGGATTTCCCAGACCTCAGCTTGCACGTTGATGATTTTTGCTTTATCTTTACAATATCTATACCATTACCTACCTGATGTCCCATTTTAAAATGACTTTAATTCTATTTATTCATATTATTTAGCCTCAGTGTAAACAATACTATTTATAAAACTGTGGGTTTGTTTGTATATTACTGCTGTTACTACTTTAATACTACTAATCCTGTAACAACTGTAATACTATCTTAATACTACTAATATGGTAGTATTGAAAACATTTTTCTGTATACTGCCTAGAATTCTTTTTATCTACAACAACATGCTCACTTTGGCAAATATCAACTTTAGAAATAAGAACACAGCATTGGCTTCCAAGGTCAGCTCTGCCCTTGTGACTTGGGGCAAGCAACTGCAAATTCTACGGATCCCCTCTTTTGTTCAGTCATAAGTAAAACATTAGGGCAACCTCAAGGCTCTTCTAAATTCTAAAAGGTGATAATCACAGGACTCCTGGAATGATTTGCAACATCACTGAGCTCAAGAAAGCTAGAGGAGAACCAAATCCAGACCTCAGGCTTCTTGACTCCCAATTGAATGCACCTTCATCCTCATCCTACCTTGCAAACAAATTTGCAAGTGGCTTGGAAATGAGTGTATTGGGAAATGACAACAAACACCTACCTAGTGCCTACCTTGTGCCAAGGATAGTGCCATGGATGCACCATATATTATCTCACTTGATCCTCATAGCCATTCTTTAGCCCATTTCACAGATAGGAAACTGAGGCATGAAGAGATGAAGGAGGTGAGATAGCTGGGAATTGGAGCCCATGAGCCTGGCGGCAGTGTGGGCTTTTAGGTTCCCATGCACACTTTGCTGAGGATAACGTCAGAAGATATAAGGAGAGCAGATAGGAGGGGCAGAGAGAGAATTTAAAAGTAATATGGAAAGCAATTAAATTAAAAAGTAACTGGAAAAGGTCAGTTTTCATTCCAATCCCAAAGAACGACAATGCCAAAGAATGCTCAAACTACCACACAATTGCACTCATCTCACATGCTAGCAAAGTAATACTCAAAGTTCTCCAGGACTTCAACAGTACATGAACTGTGAACTTCCAGATATTCAAGCTGGATTTAGAAAAGGCAGACTAACCAGAGATCAAATGGCCAAAATCCATTGAATCATAGAAAAACCAAGAGAGTTTCAGGAAAACACCTGCTTCTGTTTTATTGACTACGCCAAAGCCTTTGACTCTGTGGATCACAACAAATTGTGGAAAATTCTTGAAGAGATGGGAATACTAGACCACCTTACCTACCTCCTGAGAAATCTGTATGCAAGTCAAGAAGCAACAGTTAGAACTGGACATGGAAAAACAGACTGGTTCCAAATTGCGAAAGGAGTACGTCAAGGCTGTATATTGTCTGTC
>NW_011494807.1:3381787-3406398 GCF_000754665.1 Bison bison bison | reverse complement strand
GGGAATACTAGACCACCTTACCTACCTCCTGAGAAATCTGTATGCAAGTCAAGAAGCAACAGTTAGAACTGGACATGGAAAAACAGACTGGTTCCAAATTGCGAAAGGAGTACGTCAAGGCTGTATATTGTAATCCTGCTTATTTAACCTGTATGCAGAGTACATCATGCAAAATGCTAGGCTGGATGAAGTACAAGCTGGAATCAAGACTGCCGGGAGAAATATCAATAACCTCAGACATGCAGATGACACCACTCTTATGACAGAGAGTGAAGAACTAAAGAGCCTCTTGATGAAAGTGAAAGAGGAGAATGAAAAAGTTGGCTTAAAAGTCAACATTCAAAAAACTAAGATCATAGCATCTGGTCCCATCACTTCATGGCAAATAGATGGGGAAACAATGGAAACTGTGAGAGACTTTATTTTGGGGGGCTCCAAAATCACTGCAGATGGTGACTGCAGCCATGAAATTAAGATACTTGCTGCTTGGAAGAAAAGCTGTGACCAACCTAGACAGCATATTAAAAAGCAGAGACATTACTTTGCCAACCAAGGTCCATCTAATCAAAGCCATGGTTTTTCCAGTAGTCATGTATGGATGTGAGAGTGGGAACATAAAGAAAGCTGAGTGCCAAAGAATTGATGTTTTTGCACTGTGGTGTTGGAGAAGACTCTTGAGAGTCTCTTGGACTGCAAGATCCAACCAGTCCATCCTAAAGGAAATCAGTCCTGAATATTCATTGAAGAACTGATGCTGAAGCTGAAACTCCAATACTTTGGCCACCTGATGCGAAGAACTGACTCCTTGGAAAAGACCCTGATGCTAGGAAAGATCGAAGACAGGAGGAGAAGGGGATGACAGAGAAAGAGATGGTTAGATGGCATCACTGACTGGATGGACATGAGTTTGAGCAAACCAGGGAGTAGGTGATGGACAAGAAAGCCTGGTGGGCTGCAAAGAGTTGAACACGACTGAGCCACCAAACTGAACTGAATGGAAAGCGAACAACAGTTGGAAAATGAAAAGGAAACTGAAAAGAAATACGCTGCAAAATGTATTATTTACACTAAATTTAGCTTAAATGACATCAGTAATATTAAATCTTTCAATAGTACTACAATCAATTGAAAAAAAGAAAAAACCCAAATAATCCATACCCAATCTCTGTCTGCCCTGCCCCCTAAAGGATTCTTATTAAAAAGAAAGACTGTGGTTGAAATATTCCAAAGTAGAGTCAAATGCGCAGCCTCTTTGATTTACTGGCTATTTAAAATAGTTTGCAGTTAGGTTATTTTTTTTTTTCTTTTTACATGTTCGTTTTTTCTACAGAAGAACAGAAAATAATAACAATCGGAAACACTTTGACTGGCCTCTTGGGTATCTACTTCGTGAAACAGTCTACTGTATTAGGCGAACAATGTTGTATATTTCACTGTCATTCCTGGCCAACACGAACCCTATAAACACATTACAACAATTAGAGCAGAAATAAAATAGAAGTGGTTCATTTAAGGCCTGCTTAGTTCACATTACACTATGCGACGTGCCAAGGAATACATTCAGAGTTGTAGTCATACGATCACTGCCTTAAAACTTAAAAGGAATGATTTCCAAAAGGAGATAAAGGTCTGACTTCAGAGTATGAAGAGACTGAAAACACAGCCTTATAATTTAACTCTTCCCCAAAATTTTTCACAAGAAACCTAGCTGCTATCACATCACAGAGACCTCTAAAAACCATGAATGTACGCAGAACAGTGAGACTTGGCCCAACAAGGAAGTTTTGTTTTTATTGTAAGATTTTAGACTATCTGCAATTTAATTTTAATACTTTAATTTCCTTCACTTAGTGAGAGTGAAAAAGTAATTTTAAAAAATTGAAAAAAAAAAATATCCCAGGGCAATGTGACAGTTAAAAAAAAAAAAAAAGTAACAAAACTCAAAAATAATTATGTTGAACTTTGTTGCCCAAATGGATTGGTCTGGTTATTACAATATTTGTGTAACATGGATAAATATGTGTGTGTATGTGTGTGTGTTGTGGGATGATGGTGCATGAATAGATTCTAAGGAATTTAGAAATTCATCCAAAACCCAGCAGTTTGAGATGACTTAATGAGTTTGATAATAGGATACAGAAACTTTAATTCTTAAATCATTTGTTTTATTTCAAAGCAGTCAGAGGTGATTAATCGATTTTAGTAATAGTTTAGTGGCTTAGATGTATAGTTCCTGGGGCTCTGAGCTAGGGAGATGAGGTTGGTTTGGGGTAATGCTGCATTACCAACATCCTTTCTATAGCAACCATTCAAGGATACACCTTAAAGTTTTATTAAATCCACAGGTCTTTAATGCAAAGCTGACATACAGCTGTCAGATATGAACACAGAGCGGAGCCACATCACTGGAGAAACTCTTGCATTCACTCTTGGAGCCAGGGATGGCTTTCCGGTTTGGTTTGTTTTGTTCGGGCGAATGGCCTTAGCTTTTTCAGCATGGAGAGTTTCACAATCACACGCTGCCTTCAAGATGTTCTACGAACACTTTATCTAAACTGCTGACTTCTATCCCGTCTTCTGTTAGGATGAGTAAATGTTTTCAATGCTTACAGTTTCATCCAAGTTCATCCAGCATCACTGTGCATTTGTGTAGAACTTTATTGTTTTCAAAAAACTCTCATACATTTTACCTCACTATGGTTTCCAGCCTGTATAAACCATTCAATAATTGCTACCTCTGGGATGCCCATGATCTTTTAAATCAAGACAACCATAGAGATTTGTTTTCAGTCACAGTTTCTAATTACTTAAGGAGAACAGGAATTGATGAGCCTTGCTGAAAGAATATTCTGGCTTTTTTCATGCATTTATTTGGTATGATCTGGGTGTCCTCAAATCCTGCAGAGGTTGAATGTGTCAACCACTGCAGGTTGAATGTCCCAGCACTTGTGATCAGTTTCTTAAAACCCTGACATCTTTTCAAACGTTCTATTGTACATCTCCACGTGCTAAACAGTAACTGGAGATGAACCAACCTATTGAAATGTACTCAGATAATTAATTCTTGGGAGCTAAACCATACGACTGTTCTGCAGAAATCCTAACTGAAAATGATTGGTGGAGATGTGAGGTTAGTAATGTTTATGTCTGTTTACAGTTATTCTGGCTTAATTTCATTTAATGAATCCATTTCATGACAAACACAAACAGGTTCAGGTCCTTTCAAAACATAAATTAAAACATGCCCATAAATTACTTTTTATATGCTACTATAATTTAAAATACATGAAAATTAAAAACCTTTCTAAAGAGATGGAGGAGAGCAAACATCTATCTCTTTATACCAAATTCATATTTTATTAACAGACTGTACCAACCCTCCTCATTAAAGTAAGTTTAACATATTACTTTGAAATTAACATGTATAATTTTTTCCCAAGTTTCTTCTAGATGCTACTTTGAAGTATCAAAATAAAGACCTCTTTAAAAACTTAACTGATTTTGAATGCATCCACATTCTTTTTGGTGTTACATTTTAGAGCTAGTATTTCCCATAACTAAGGCCATTACAACTACTAATAAAAAGTAAAAAGATTTTAACAAATGCAGTGATAAAATCACGCTAGGAAAAACATTATGTAAATCTCACATTTATTTTTTAGAGACATTCTGAGTTTTCTACAAGAAGATAACAACTACAACTTGGCTGACAATGAGAGAAAGATCTTTGTGAAAAGACAAAGTGATTTTGAATTGCTGAAACTATTTATACAGAAGTAACCCAAAAATTTGTAAAGTGATCCTTAACTGGCTTGATTAAAAGAGGGTAATTAATAAATGACAAGACAGAATGAAAAGTTCGTTGTGGCATTTGATAAACCACCCAAGAAGTTAAATCAATATTTTTCTGTTTAATTTCACTATTTGTTTTCCATTTGAGCCGCCCATTTTTTTTAACATGCTACAGAAGGAAGAGAAACTTTCCCTTTTATTTTTTTGATTGGTAAACATCACAGATTTTTGTTTCAAGTCAATTGAACTTTTTTAAGATGGTGTTTGCCTGTGCTGTCACCCTTCTGGTGAAGCCATTATTCCATCAAAACTCTTTAAATCGCCCCCCTTTCTTAGCCACTTTGACAGGAACACCATAACAGTTCACATCACCCTTGACCTTCAGGGTGTATATCATCTTGTCAACATATAAACAAACACATTATTGGTTGTGTTTTAATAGATTTTGTAAATATCAAGATCCAATTTATCAAAAGGTTCACCTTATGTGACAGCTCTTAAGTTCTGGGTTGTATTTGCAATGCTAATTATGACTTTTAATGAAAAAAGATATTTTGGTTGTGTCTTGTTCTTTTGTCCTTTTCTTTAAAAGGTGTAATATGCTATCAGAACTTTTTTTTTTTTTTTGCCTTTTCTATGATGGAAGCTCTGACTCTGATTCTATTTTAAAAGGAGAAAACTACCAGTACTATCAGAGGTGGTTATTTCTCTCAGTTATAGGAGAAACTTACATGTTTGAACAGGGAGAATGTATATGAGATTCCTACTTTTTCTTTAGTTTGGCAAAATGCATAACCTATGATTATAAAAATACTTCTTTTTAAATGGAAAAGTGGATTATGGCAAAGGTAATTAACACGATTTCTGCTATCAAGTCATTATTTTCTTTTTACTTTCATATATATAGCCATCTCATACTAGTGTCGTTGCCTTTGTATCTTCTTTCCAAAACAGAAAATGTGTTATCAATATCAATGTGTCCTCTCTCCTTACAAGGCCCTTCACTAGGGAGATATTGTACATTTCTAGGGCTTACAGAATTGGATAGACAGTATGTCCTATTTGTCAGAAAATAGCCTTCAGGCTAATATTTTCCAAAGATAATACGTAAGAGTTTATCGACGCTCAACAACTGTAAAGATAAAATATCTGAAAGTGAAAGCGTTAGCTGCTCAGTCATGTCTGACTCTTTGCGACCCCATGAACCGTAGCCCGCCAGGCTCTGCTGTCCACGGGATTTTCCAGGCAAGAATACTGTGGGTATTCTGTAATGTGGGTAGCTATTCCCTTCTCCAGGGAATCTTCCTAATCAGGGATTGAACCCAGGTCTCTTGCACTGCAGGCAGATTGTTTACCATCTAAGCCAGCAGGAAAGCCCAAAGTGTTAGTATCTACATGTTGGCAAAATTAAAAAAAAAAAAAAATGAGCAAAATCTAACATGTCTGAGAGAGAAAACGCTTAATAAATAATTAAAACCTCTAAAATAATGATGTTGAGAGAAAGGCAGGGGTCTGGAAAAGATACCTTCCTATACATACATGTGTACAACCACAATTTTACCATATTAGCAATCATCCTTGGAAACTATCTTATGCAAGCACATTTCTCTGGGTCTGGGCCAACCACTCAACCCCAAACACCAATGCATTTAGAAACATTCAAAGCTTCCTGAAATGTCAACACACTTTAAGAGTGCTCCACCAGAGATATGCGAATGAGATACCTGCTCTTGTGAAAAACTAAACAAGGAAACCCATTAGAAAGTACTTACAGAACATCCAGGATTCGGAAACTTCTCTTTGATAAGTTAGGAAGAGGAAACAAACAAAAAACCTCACATAACTTGTTGTTACTTGGAAGAGGAATTTGTTTATCCCACTTATGTGAAGATTGAAGTGAAGTGAAAGTCACTCAGGCATGTCTGACTCTTTGCAACCTCATGGACTATACAGTCTGAGGAATTCTCCAGGCCAGAATACTGAAGCCATTCCCTTCTCCAGGGGATCTTCCCAACTCAGGGATGGAACCCAGGTCTTTCACATTGCGGGTGGATTCTTTACCACCTGAGCTACCAGGGAAGCCTATGTGAAGGTTGAGCCAGCAATAATTCTTATTTTGGAAGGCCTGAGGTGTTTCTCTACATTTATGTACCCCGTGTGTTAATGAATGGGCTTCTCAGCCCTAAAAAGCCCGCAAGGTAGGAATTTGGCTTGAGTAAGTAGGGTCTTCCTTACTCAGACAAAGGAAGTCTGGGTCTCTCTACGTGAACACTTTTTTTTTTTTTTTTACTTTACAATATTGTATTGGTTTTGCCATACATCAACATGCATCCGCCACGGGTGTACACGTGTTCCCCATCCTGAACCCCCCTCCCACCTCCCTCCCCATGCCATCCCTCTGGGTCATCCCAGTGCACCAGCCCCAAGCTTTCTAAGTATAACCTCATGAAAGTTAATCTACAGGCATGATAACTATACTCAATAATACCATACTGAGCACTACAAATATCTTAAAATACAGATTTCAAGTGCACATAATACACACAAAAAAATACTATGTGAGATGACATGTTAATTAGCTTGACTGTATAATCATTTCATTATTCATATGTATATATAAATCATGCCGCACACCTTTGTTGTTGTTGTTTAGTTGCTAAGTTGTGTCTGACTCTTTGCAACCCCATGGACTGTAGGCCCCTCTATCCATGGGATTCTCCAGGCAAGAATACTGGAGTGGGTTGCCATGCTCTCCTCCAGGGGATCTTCCCCACCCAGGGATCAAACCCATGTCTCCTGCATTGGCAGGTGGATTCTTCACTGCTGAGCCACAAGGGAAGCCCTGCTGTACACCTTAAATGTACACAATTTTTATTTAAAGATATGTATATAATTTTTAAAAGAAAAATAGGTTCTTTTATGAAAAGAGCACATACTTTGGAATGAGACACACCTGGGTCGGAAATAATAATGATATAGTTAATATTTATAGCCTGCCTGCTCTGTTTCAGGCATTAAGAGCTTTATATGTTAACTCATATAATCCTCAAACTGCCTTACAGAAAAGACACTGTTATTATGCCCAGTTTGCCTCTGATGCACATGAGGCACAGAAAGTCTAAGCAATCTACCTAGTGGAGGACAAAGCTGAGATGCAAAGCTAGATTATTCTAGATGCAAAACATCTAGGCACATAGTAAGCACTCAAAATAATAAATAACTCTTACCACCATTGTTCATCCAGCAAATATTTATCAAATATTGAGGTTATACACTTGACCCTTGAGCAGCATCAGTTTGAATTGTGCAGGTCCATTTATACACGAATTTTGTGATAGTAAATCCTACAGTACCACATATCCAAGGTTGGTTGAAATCCCTATGCAAAATCACAGATGGGGAAGAACCATGGATACAGAGGGCTGAATATAAGTTATATGTGGCTTTTCAATTGGATAGATATCAGCATAGTCAGCATCCCTAACCCCCATGATGCTCAAGGGTCAGCTGGACATTTGAGTCAGACGTGATCTGTAACCTCAAGTTGCTTTTATTCAATCTACTGAGAAATACAGATATTAAAATTTATGACTACAATGCCCCACCATATTGTGATAGATATAGCTTCCTAATACCTGTTTTTGATGTATAAAATGGACATACTTAGGGCTTCCCTGGTAGCTCAGTGCTAAGAATTCACCTGCCAATGTAGGAGACATGGGTAGGATCCCTGATCCAGGAAGATCCTACATGCCCAGAGAAACTACGTCCATGTGCCACAGCTATTGAGCCTGTGCTCCAGAACCTGTGAGCCGCAACTACTGATCCCAAGTGCTGCAACTGCTGAAGCCCACATGACCTTCTCTAGAGCCCATGCTTTGCAACAAGAGAAGTCATCCCAATGAGAAGCACATGCACTGCAATTAGAGTTGACCCTCGCTTGCCACAACTAAGAAAAGCCCACATAGCAACAAAGATGCAGCACAGTCAAAAATATAATGAATAAAAAATCTTTAAATGGGCACAATTAAACCACCCTCAGAGGGATGATTCAAGGATTAAGAAGCATAACGTGTGCAAAGCGTACAGAATAATGCCTGGTATATGGTAAATGCTGTTAATACTAATAACGGTAATTTTTAACGTAATGAATAGACTGTAGTAGCCTGGAATACTGCATGCTGTCAAGAACAAGGAAATACAAGTGGAACTACAGTGGTATCAACTTCTCAGACCATCTCTTGAGAGAATTTGTAACTGCTGCTGCTGCTGCTGCTGCTAAGTCGCTTCAGTCGTGTCCGACTCTGTGCGACTCCATAGATGGCAGCCCAACAGGCTCCCCCGTCCCTGGGATTCTCCAGGCAAGAACACTGGAGTGTGTTGCCATTTCCTTCTCCAATGCATGAAAGTGAAAAGTGAAAGTGAAGTCGCTCAGTTGTGTCTGACTCCCAGCGACCCCATGTACTGCAGTCTACCAGGCTCCTCCGTCCATGGGATTTTCCAGGCAAGAGCACTGGAGTGGGGTGCCATCACCTTCTCCTTGTAACTGCTTATTGACTATCATTTGATTCAAATGCAATTTTTACTCTTAATACTGGAACACATGGACTTAATCATTTTAAAGAAAAATCTCTAAATAAATAGAGAGTATTTAAATAAACTCATTACAGAAAAGACCCTCTGTGTCTGAGTCTGATCCAAAAACGTACGTCCATTGCTGCATGTATTAAGAAATGAGTTATTTGCCATGCTTGAAGATTTCCTGATTCTTTAAGATGTGTTTCAAGGCTAACGGCCATTGAGAGAAAGACAGAGGGGAGAAGGGAAGGGAAGAAAGGAAGCAGGGAGGGAGGGATGGAGGAAAGGAGGAGGGAAAGAAGGAGGGAGGGAAGAAGCAAGGAAGGAAGGAAGGAAAGAAGAGGAATTGCTTAGGTCTGAACTACTAGATTTGCTGATTCTCTCCGGCTTAAATGTAAAGTGAAGCAGAACTTCATAAATTTTTTTTTGAAAGTGCAATAAAGGGAAGGAAACATTTACTGAGAACCTATTATGTGACAAGCAACATGCTTCATTTATATAAATTAGTTATATTTAATTCTTACCAAAGTTAGATAAGACTGGTATTCCGCATTTGACAAATGAGAAACCTGAGGCTAAGAAAAATTAAAAATGACTTGCCCAAAATCACACGAAGTGGAGTCAGGATTTGAACAACCTGCATAATTACCAAGGCCTTATTCATTATGTCCACCACCCCATGTAGCTCCTTTCACATAAAGGCTCACTCTTCATACAGCACTGGAAGAAAAATGCCTAGGCAGATCACACAACAACCTTTATTTAATATTCTCAAATGTTGTTGCGCTTGTTTACAATGCAAGGTCTTTTCCAGACATTTCAGTAGATTTAGGGGAAACGGCAATCCACTCAAGTATTCTTGCCTAGAGAATGCCAGGGACAGAGGAGCCTAGTGGGCTGCTGTCTATGGGGTCGCACAGAGTTGGACACAACTGAAGCACCTTAGCAGCAGCAGTAAAACTTCATGAAAACCTAAGATATTTTTACTGTGCCTAGAATTTGAGGACTTTGTTTTTTTTTAATGATTATTTACATACCAAGTGAAAGTCGCTCATTCATGTCCAACTCTTCAGGACCCCATAGACTGTAGCCCACCAAGCTCCTCTGTCCAAGGAATTCTCCAGGCAAGAATACTGGAGTGAGTTGCCATTTCCTTCTCCCCATCGCAGGGATTAAACCCAGGTCTCCTGTACTGCAGGCAGATTCTTTACCATCTGAGCCACCAGGGAAGCCCTATCCCGGAGTTGATATGATAGTAAAAGGCTTCATAATACTAACATATTATTTGGTAAATACCTTAGTCTATCAGTTCTTTAAAAGTTCTGTTTTAGGATCAAAATTCTTCACTTTATTTTCATCCATAGATCCTTTCTGGCATGGATTTAAAAGTTAACAAACCTTGAAAAGGGTTAAGTCTCATTACCAGCAATGTTTTCATTCTTTCAACCCCAAATGTACAGTCACTTCTCCAGTTACTTCTTTGAATGGTGCTACATAAAGAGACCAGATTGTTTGCCCTCAAACATATAGTTCCAAGGATTAGAAATGAGAACTTCCTCCCAACCTCTTGATTTTATTTTTTCTTTCCACTTCAACTGTCAGATTTTCCCAGTGCTTCTGATGAACAGGAACGTAAGTGTTGGGAATCAGGTGGGATCTTTGTCTATGTTTGGGGAGCCTGGCTTTTCAGTTAAATTTACTGCTAAGTCATCTGTACAAAACAACAAACATTTAACATGTAACTTTCCTTACACCAACAGAAGAAAGCACTTTGTATTACAATATTAAACACAAAAATCTTATTAATAACTATGAGTATAATTTTAAAAATCTTTCTCAGCTGAATATCTGCAATGTTTCTTTGCTGTAATACTTGGATATTCCTGTCATTGGCTAGGAATATTCTCCTTAAAATTAATCTCATTCTCTACATTCTAAGAAAATGTAGGAATATATATCACCTGTTGTCTAGGAAATTTATCTTGCTTAACTAAACAAAACTTGGTTAAAACAGAATCCAAGAAACTGGTAATATCTTAAAAAGAACTGGACCAGTTCTGAGAATGTGCCAGAACCCAGGTACAGTGTTGGCTGGCATGAGACCATTTCCGCAACTAATTAGCTAAGCCCAGAGAAAATGCTCTTCCCAAACAGAACCCCCTGCTCACTGCCAAAGGTCTCAGATCTCTGTTACTACGGAAATGCTATATTTGAATCTTCACTAGGAAAATCACCATCAATTATAGCCAACAACCCTTCCTTTCAGACTTCTAAGCAGTCACCTAAGAACAAAGGAGGTGTCCTTTGACATTTCATTCCCAGCAAGAGACAGATTGTCACAAACATGGCATAACTCATAGAATCCTTTCCTTCTCTTTGCCTTTATTGATATGACCCTATCCCTCTCAGATTAATGAGGAAGACTGGGCCTAGTTACACATGAACAAGAGTGAGAAGCTGAAACAAACTAGGGAGAATTCTTTGCAGGCTGGTTCCTCATTTCGGGGCTTTCCTGGTAGCTCAGCTGGTAAAGAATCTGCCTGTGACACTGGAGACCCTGGTTCGACTTCTGGGTCAGGAAGATCTGCTGGAGGTCTTCCTGATAGGCTACAGGAAGGGATAGGCTACCCACTCCAGTATTCTTGGGCTTCCCTGGTGGCTCAGCTGGTAAAGAATCCACCTGCAATGCAGTAGACCTGGGTTCAATCCCTGGGTTGGGAAGATCTCCTGGAGAAGGGAAAGGCCACACACTCCAGTATTCTGGCCTGGAGAATTCCATGGACTGTATAGTCCATGGGGTCACAAAGAGTCGGACATGACTGAGCAACTTTCACTTTCACTTTCCTCATTCCCAGAATTCATCTCCTGTGCCAACTTAGTGCCTACTTCCTAACTGTTAAAACATAAGTAATTAAGACCTTAAAGTAACATGTGTCCAGCCATAAATGAAGGACTAAATCTCTACCCCTCCCAACATACAGCTAAGCACAGCAGAATGAACATACAGAGAGAGGGACACAGAGAAGTCCTTGACAAGGACTTGGAAACAATCATATGTACCCTGTTCCCCACGATCTCTGAGAAACGTCATTCTACAGTTTTTTTCCAACGTCTGTGTGTTAGGGCTGCCCAGTATCCTTCAGACCACAGAACTCTTCAATGGAGAACACTCTGGGAAATTGCATCTGTTTCAGACATCTGAAACCAAAAGCATTATTTTCTGACTTTCAAGTTTCTCCCACCAGAAGTCACATACACACACACACACACAAACTATATATATATATGTATGTATATATTATATATATATATATATATATGTCAAAGAAATAAACGCAGGAGGAAGTGTTCCATTTTGAGTATCAGGTAGCTTCTTGCCTAATTATAATGTCCCCCACCCAGGAGTATTCATCTGGCTTACATTTTGCTATAAACTCAATAGGCACACTGGAGGAGTAAGATTGGAGGAGGGACCATGTCAAGTCAACTTTGAATTTTTGGCAAATGGCTCGTTGTATATTTCATTTCAAAGGCCCAATTATGTCTGCATAAATAAACTGTGCTACGCAGCTTGATGCATGGCCATTTGTCATATTAAAACAATAGCATCCAAAGTAAATCCCCATTAACATTGTTTAATTTTAATGCTTTGGGGTGTTTGCTACTCAAATGATTAAAAAAAATGGAGTGATTTATGATACCACAATTTAAATGAGGCAACAAAACAAATAGACTGTGAGTCATCAGACTTAAAATGTACTATAAGCTAGCTGGGTTAGCAGCACAAAAGGCACCCACCCACAGCTAAGAGTCCCTGGGTATATGTGTATATGTGTGTGTGTTTATATACACTGAGTAGAGTACTGGCAGTACTTGCAATGCAAGGTTTCAAAAAAAAAAAGCTTTATAAGTTGTCCACACAAGTCACCAGGGAAATATTTGTAATGATGAGGTTCTAGCATCAAATCTTTGGGATACACATATGTGACTAGAGGAAAAAGTTTTTTCAACAGATCTGGATGCAAAAGCATGCATGGTTTTCCCCTTTATTTTACCTTTTTTAGAAAACTCAAAGTAAAGTATCTGTATTTTAGATGAAGAGAAGAAATACAGAGCTTGAAGATATAGCCCTTCAGAGGTCAGTCTTCTAAAGTAAAGTATGCTGCAAAGGTAATAAATTAATAAATGACAGTTGTCTAACTTTCCAGACTTCCCTGGTCTTAACCATAAATGTTCTGGATGTGGCAATGTCTTAGTTTTCACTGCTGTCAAATTTGTATACTTTGCTCCTAGGTGGAATCATTTTATCCCCTGATCCCTGCCCCACCTAAATCAAGGCAGTGTGACTGCCAAAAACAGCAAAGTTTCTGAATTAGACACTGTAACTGTGAAAGACCAGAATCATTTCATTTAATGCCAGCTCTATGTTAGGCTATTGTCTTAAAAAGCAGATTTGGATAAATGTATTTACCAATGGAGTAATAATATTTTTGCCTTAGCCCTTGAAAACCAAACTTCCTGTAAATACTTCCATAAAAATACTTTGAGGTCTTTTAAAACAGAGCACCATATGAAGTGTGTCTAAACAGCACAAAAGTAAACTAAAATTTGGCAACATTCATTGTACCAATGTGAGTGGCTACACTAGACAATTTAAGATAAAATCATTTTCATTGGCGTCTGAGTTATCCTGCTGGCCATCTAGACGGAAATAATTATTTAGAAAATCACCAGATTGATTCTTCCTGTTGTGCTGCATAAACAGTCACAAATGAAAAGTATTCTGGTGTGATTCAGTTGAATCAGTTAAGTCACTCAGTAGTGTCCGACTCTTTGCAACCCCATGGACTGCACCACATCAGGTTTCTCTGTCCATCACCAACTCCCAGAGCTCGCTCAAACGCATGTCTATTAAGTCAGTAATGCCATCCAGCCATCTCATCCTCTGTCATCTCCTTCTCCTCCTGCCTTCAATCTTTCCCAGCATCAGGGACTTTTCCAAGGAGTAAGTTTTTCACATCAGGTGGCCAAAGTATTGGAGCTTCAGCATCAGTCCTTCCAATGAATATTCAGGGTTGATTTGCTTTAGAATTGACTGGTTTGACCTCCTTGCGGTCCAAGGGAATCTCAAGAGTCTTCTCCAACACCACAGTTCAAAATTGCTCAGAACAATTGCCTCACACTATGGAGATGCACAACCCAACTCGCCTGCAACACAGAAGGAGCAGCAGCCCAGCCTGGCAGGTCAGTCTCCAAGACTGGCCTGCCCTGAGCCAAGTTGAAATTTGCAGGGGATCCTGTCTTCCCTGGCTTGACTCTTTCCACTCTGATGAGCTTCATTTAAAAAAAATAATAATAATAAAGACTGTCATCTACTCCAAACCATAGATTTCTCCAGTATTTTTAAATATTCAAAGATCCCAGATCTCTCTTTCCCTATCCAAGCCTCAGCAGTCTCTCCATGTTATTCCTTTTTCAGTCACCCTGTAATGATAGCCCACAGAGCTCCCATCTGACACAAGAGATTGCACTGATGGCAGCCAAAAAAGCTAGATAAGGTATATTAAGAGTCCACGTCATCCAGGGCTGATATTTCAAACTACATCAGTGTGGTATGAGAGTTTGCATGGGAGGAGAGAGAGAGCATATGTCTATCATAGCATCAGTACAAATATGCAAGGAGAATGAAGGCAATAAAAATGAAAACTATACTATCAATTGTAAAAATTGTTTCCTGTAAACTTGGACTCTAAGATCCTAAAGATATCTGACAACGTTCATTTATTTTGGATTCATTTTGCTTATCCACAAAACACAGCTACTTCTAGAAGCTGTTGTTGTTTGGTCGTTAGATCATATCCGATTCTTTGAGACCCCATGGACTGCAGCCTGCCAGGCTCCTCTGTTCAAGGGATTTCCCAGGTAAGAATAATGGAAGTGGGCTGTCATGCCCTCCTCCAGGGGATCTTCCTGACCCAGGTATCAAACCTGAGTCTCCTACATTTTCTTTACTGCAGAGCCACCAGGGAAGCCCACCTCTAGAAGTAGGGTACTCCATTATCTCTGTCACAATGCAATATTTAAAATGATCAACCTAGACAAAAAAAAAATTTCAACAGCCAGCTGCATGGTTCTATCATCCTTCATTCCTGAAATAAGAGCAGAGGGCTTTGAACTGACCACAGGTGGCATCTTTGACCTCCAAAATATACTTTCCTAACACTCCAAGAGTCAAAAGGACCTAATATTGAATCATTAGGTATGAGGTGCTTCAGAAAGCATAACCGAGTGTAAATGAGGTACTGTATTAAAAACCACTGATACAATGAGGGAAGAACACATAATTGATTTATAATAGACAAACAGCATTGTCTTATAAAGACAATGTAGATAAGGGGTTAGGGGGACAAATATTGTCTCATTCACAAAGAAGAATGTAAACTGACACAAGCCTCCTGAAGGCAAATTAGGCAAAATTAAAAGCCTTTCAAAGGTAAAAACATTTTAGCTTAGAAGAATAAAAAGTTAAACCAGTAAAACAATCATGTATAATTAAAAGAAAACTATAACAATTCTAACAGAATATTACCTATTCCAGTGAAAAAATTAACAAGACAAATATATTAGACCACACCCATATGCTTAAATACCAGTCATTAAATTTATAGTATAGAATGTTTAGATATTGAAAAAAAAATCACAACATATGTTAGAAAGCTACCAAAATGTTCATAATAGAACTTAAGACTTTGCTTTTTAAAAAGTCTACTGCCATAGGAAAAGACTGGAATGAAATACAGTGAAATTACTACCACTGATTAGCTCTAAATAGAGTATAGGTAATTTTTATTTTCTTCTTACTGCCCTATATATCCACATTTAAAAACTTTTCACAAAGATACATAACCAAGGATATAATGCAAATAGACTGAGAAATTTTTAGTATTGATTTTTAAACAGGTAACAGTAAAAACACCCATCAGGAGGAATAATCAAGAGAAAAAGAATTTATTATGAAAAGAATCATCAGATCAGATCAGATCAGTCGCTCAGTCGTGTCCGACTCTTTGCGACCCCATGAATCGCAGCACACCAGGCCTCCCTGTCCAACACCAACTCCCGGAGTTCACTGAGACTCACATCCATTGAGTCAGTGATGCCAGAAAAGAATCATAAACCACCCCAATCATCATCATCCATACAAAAAGTAATTTTCATTTGGGGAAAATCCAATAAATAAAGAGTTAACATTTATATAATAAAGCACAGAATTAGGGGTGATTATTTTAATATTTCAAAACGTTTCCTCCTTTACTAAAAATTAACTCCAAAAGTATCTTAAGGATACTCTTTTGTACAAGAGTCTCAAAGTTGTTTCTCCATCAGAACCACTGCTAGAGCTTCTACAAAATGCAGACCATTAAACCACCTCCCTGATGATCACAATTCAGGAGGGGAAGACTCTAGGGTCTTCTAGAGGGGAAGATTCAAGAATTCTCATTAAAAAACAAAACCAAAACCCCACAACTATTCAACAGTTACAATCAAAATAGACCTAAGAGAAATTTCAACAAAGTGCAATGTGAAGATCTTGGTTTCACTGTTACTCAAACAAACCAGTTGTTAAAAAAAAAAAAAAAAAAGTGGGAAGAAATGAGGGAAAATGGAAATTAAATAATATTAAGAAATTATTGTTAATATTGCTGAGTGTAATGATTGTATTATGGTTATGTGGGTTTCTAAAATCTATATCTTTTAGAGAAAATATCTGTAGGTCAGATGCTATGGTGTCTGGGATTTGCATTAAAATAGCCGAACAATAACAAAAAATACAAAGCAAAATTAAAACAAAGCCAAAAAAAAGCGGCATAGAACAAATGGAAAAGGATGGAAAGAAAAATTATTCAAAACAGATGCTGTGTACAAGAGGACTTATACGAGTTCTCTCTTCCTTTGGGTAGAGTTTAAACTTCTATGAAAAGTTAGGGTAAAAGTTTCCCCGTGGGTTGGAAACCCACTGGCCTAGTGATTTAAAAATGACTAAATCTGCAAAATTGAACCTAATTTTCAGAACTTTTCGGAACTCTCTCTCTTGTAGAATATAAAGTTAAGAAAATTACATTTTTGTAATTATCATTTTCAAAACATCAGTAAGTTAATGCTTATAAACATCAACTCACAGATCTTAAGACAGCTCTATTTATGTCAAAAGTAAAGAAAATGTGGTCCATATTTAATAAGAACCTACTATTTATCCTATATTACCTTATTCATTATTATCAATAACCCTGTAGGAGAGAAGTCATTTCCCAATACACCAAAGTCCAAACCATGGTAACAAATATTAATATGTTTACAAAAATAATGAAAACCTGTAAACAACACAGCTAAATGCCTCATAATGAGGAAACAGTTAAACTAATCCTGACTCCATTTGCTGGACAATACATTGAATAAAGTGATAAAGAACATTAATTATACTCAGACATGTTTAGGTAATAATTTTAAGCAAAACATTTTTTACATAAAACACACAAACATATATATATAATTTTCTTTAAAATACATTTAAAATTTAGAGTTTGTAAAAAAATAAAATTCAGAGTTCATTATCAGGTGATGGGCTATGAGAAGTGAATTTTTTTCCTGTTTTTTAAAAATTTTTTGATAATTAACATCAATTACTTGTTCTATAAGAGAAAAAAAAGCAATTTAATAAAAAAACAGTATTGCACAGGTACAGTCAACTACAGCCCACAGACAGATCCCCACAGACAGACTTCCAGCTGCCCAACTCTGCAAGTGTCTCTCTGTCCTGGGTAGGACATTGCCTCCAGATGACGGAGTAAAACATCACATCCTGGTAACATCATATCCATCTGATAAACAAGTAAACAACAGAGCACCTGAGGCGGGGATGGTAAACCAGCTAATCATGTCATAACAACACTATCTGGATACAACACATGCCAGCACCAAAAGAGTACCTTGAATATTTTTAAATTACTCACATTTGTTGCTATTTTCCATCTTCATCTCCCTAATACATTTGTCTCTAAACGTAGACTCTCTGAGTCATTTTAGATCTTTTTGGAACAAGGTAAACTGAGAACAAACAAAAAACGCCTTGAATAAAATGAAAGATAACGAAAAACTGAGCAATAACTCTTCACAAGATAGCTAAGGTGTGCCGGGCATTGTAGAAGACATGATGAGGGGAAAACCTGTAAAAATAATTTTTAACTTAATATTTTCAGATTAAAAAATGTTAACATACGAATTAAAATATAATCTTTCCACCTTGTTTAAAGCTCTGGAATAAAACAGACCTGACTTAACTTTGTTGTAGAAGCTGAGACATATTTTAATTTAAAATGTCTCGTTTAGCTTGCCCCCTTGAATTCCTTTCTGTTGCTTAATTTTCAAATAAGAGATATTACTGCTAGCCTGAAATGGATGGATCATCTGAGAGGGGTCTCCCTGACATCGCCAACAATGTGGTTTTAAAAACAGAAAATTATAGATCATCAGGGAAGGAAGTTTAGAAGTATCAGTTTGGGGTCTGAAGCATGTCTTGTGAGGCCACCCAAAAAGACAGCTTTCCTTGGTAGTCGCCCACTCAGAACTCTAATCTCCAGCCACAAACAGATGCATTCCTCTAATTCCAAGAGGGGGCAGGGCTTGCCATTACAGCAGAAGCTGCTGGCTGTGGCCCTGAAGGTGACAAGCCTGTAAGCCTGGCCCAGCCTGGAAAGTGCACGTTAGGGTTTTATGGGCGTTTTTCCCCCGCTCTCAATTCCTTCTTTATTTCTCACAGACTATCATCTTGTTGCCCAGGCCCTCTTTTTTCGCCTCATTCTTTATCACCAATTTCATTCTCATTCCTTCATTTTAAAAAATCTATCATCTTGCTTTTCCCTACCCTAATCTTGATGGGGGGACACATGTGTACCCGTGACTGATTCATGTCGACGTATGGCAAAAACCATGACAATACTGTAAAGTTAATTATCCTCCAGTTAAAATTAATTAATTTTTAAAAACTGCATTCCTTAGTACTCTTACTAGTTTGAAGGATGGTTTAGGTTAGTTTCTTTCTCCTTTTTGTTTCTTGGTAAGTAGAAAGTACTAACAGTTAATGCTACCTGCTACACATCAGCCACTTAATACATCACACAGATTTTTTTTTTCAAGTGTCATGTGAATAGCCCCTCCCTCTTTCAACCCAGTATTCCTAAACAGCCGGGTTTCTAGTTGTTGTTGTTGTTATTTCTATTTGTACAGCTCAGTGCTGTCTGTTGAAGAACTTCATAAAGGTAGAAATAATTAGATCGTGAGTCTAATGAGATGCATTCATTTGTCACAAAGCATAAGATACACCTCCTTGTTTCAACAGAAGAGCACACCCCAGCTGTGTGGCCCAACCATGAACACTATCAGCAAGGGGGGGAAAAAGGTTCTACACAGAAAATTGCTGTTTTAGAGAAGCTCCTAATCCCCTTCCAAGCATCCTTCTACTTATTGCTCACTCTTGGAGGAAGAGGAGAAGGGGACGACAGAGGATGCGATGGTTGGATGGCATCACTGACTCCATGGACATGAGTTTGAGCAAGCTCCGGGAGTTGGTGATGGACAGGGAAGCCTGGTGTGCTACAGTCCACAGGGTTGCAAAGAGTCGGACACGACTGAGCGATTGAACTGAACTACTCCTTTGTCCATCTAATTCGATGCTGCTGGTGCTGCTGCTGCTGCTAAGTCGCTTCAGTCGTGGCCGACTCTGTGCGACCCCATAGACGGCAGCCCACCAGGCTCCCCCGTCCCTGGGATTCACTTGGAGTTAAATACCAAATTTAGGACGCTACAACATTCAACTGCCCTGAGAGAGCTATGCACCTTGACCCACAGCTCATGTGTATGATGAACAGTGCTTTAGTCTTTGAAATTCTCTGGGATTCAGGGATGTGCCTAGCTTTGTTAAAATCTTTATCAGTCTGACTGAAGGCAAGATCTCAAATGCTGGTGAAACTTCCATCACCTATAGTCATGGAAGTCAAAATACTATCTGCAGAGTCCAACTCATATCCTCTTCATCTGCAACTGGCCCTCCTCAAGTGAAGCTTCTAAAGCTAATGCTAGAGTTTCCTATTTGCACCTCAATCTCAACTCTCCAACCAGTTTTCAAGAATCCCACTGATATGCCTTTTTGTTTCTTGCTAGCTTTGTTCAGCTTTGTTTCTTACTAGCACCCCACTGAGAGACACCAACAGATCAAGGGATCCTTTCTGACAAAAGCAACTTGCACAGGCTCACAGAGAACAGACTTCTGGTTGCCAGGGGACTGGTGGAGGAGGGAATCCTGGGAGTTTGGAATTAGCACAGTCAATTATATATAGGATGGATAAACAGCAAGACCCTACTGTATAGCACAGGGAACTAAATTTAATACCCTGTGATAAACCACAATGGGAAATATATATGTATAACTGGACCACTTTGCTGTACAACAAAAATTAACACAACATTGTTAATCAACTATACTGCAGTTGAAAAAAAGTTTTTTAAGTAGTTTATTCCTCCTCAAGCCTTTTGCACCCCCTTTTCTGCCTACCTGAAATGCCACCTCTCCTCTTGGTTACTATTCCACTTACACCTGTCCCTGAAAGCCTTGACAGCAGCTTCACCTTCAGAGGCTTTAGATGACTCTCTTCCCCAACTGCCCTTCATTCCCCTCTTGAGTTAGCACTCTGGATTTTCACAATCAGTTCACAATCTGTTGTACTCACTGTGTGTTGCTTCATTTAAATATCTTCCTAGGTTATTTGATGACTTTGTAGGCACAGACTATGTCTTTCTAAGACAACACTACCCTCCAACAACCCTGAATAGTGAGTACCTGGCACATGGCAGGTGCCTATCAAATATATAGACTAACTAAGTGGCTCTCCTCTGTCACACTGTGAACTCTTCCAACTTTGCCTCTGTTAACACTTTCTGCACCTCCACAGCTCCCACTCCACTTCTCAGTAGGTTAATCGTCATGCATGCAAAGCAAATGTTGCTTGGACTTTACACTCATTCCTACACGACACTCTCTTCAGCTGCTTTGAGAGCAGCTCTCTGCTCTGGAAACTTCGGCAAGATTTAAATAGAACTTCCACCATTAGATATCTTATGCCAGCAGGGTAAAGCTAAGCAAAATCCATTGGTGACTCTAGCCAAACAGGAGAGATGATGAGACACCAAAATGAAACCACCCTGTTTCCTGCTGGTTATTTAGTCCTTTAGAATGTATTTGTAAAACACCCATTTCACACTTTCCAGACACAAACTTGCTGTGATCCAAAGTTAAGAGCGTGAACAGTTCCATCATGCCAGGCTACTAAACAGTTTTCAGAAGTAGAAGTCACTGACGTTCCTCTCCCTCGGCCAGGAAGAAAAAAAAAGTCAAAAACCCACGGTACCTCAAATGACCCATGCCTTCTAGGGCAGTCCAACCTTGGCTGTGACCACTTAGCCATCAGCCCCCTAGCAGAGACTGCTGGGTGTGTTTACTGCCCTCTCCCAGTACCCACACCCCTTATTAGAAACCTTAAGACTCTTAAAAGTTGCATAACTCTAGAATTACTCTGGACCTGGGTCCAAAATTAAGCGAACTGTTGGGATATCAGGCATCCTTCGATGCCCCATGGGGAAAGTCATTAGAAAGCCCAAAGCTAGTTCAGGGCTCAGGAGCACCCTGGCAGAGGGGTGGGAACCAGCTTGTGCATAAAAACAGGAGGTAACTTATACAAGAGTCTCCAAACAGAACTTGGTGGCTGGAAAGTAGGTTTATTTGAGGTACAGAACGAGGAATTAGTCAGCTACAGAAAAGTGAAGTAAATTAGGGAGAACAAGGAAATTACTGGCTGGGAGACAGGGTTATTATGAAAAGCTGATGTAACTGTCCAAAAATGTTAGCCTGCATTTATTCTCAAAATTATCCAAATATTTCAGCAATTATCTATTTATATGGTTGTTTTCTGAATATATCCTTACTGTTTCTCTCCAGTCCTTTAAAGACAATGAAAGTGATTCACTTCTGAAACCATTTCCTCATTTTCATCATAACCTATAAGGCCTAACCTATTTGCCTCTGTGGATCCCAGAGGTCAGAACTTGGAAAAAGGGTTTCAAGTGGCCTGAAGAGAAATGTCCTGAAATAGAAAAAACTTTTTTCACTTTGCTACACAGTTAAGTTTGATTTGCATATTGATCCCTTGCAAGAGCCAATGTGGACAGTGATCCAAGTGTGTTTTTAAAAGATATTTCTGTTTTCCTATAAAACTCTAGGCCTGGAATACAAGATGTACAAAGATGCGAAACCCTTTTCTCAGTTGGAAACTGGTTCCATCCTACCTTGGCAAGGCAGAGCATGCAAACCAACTTTTCTCTGTTTTGTACATTTTCGAAAACAAAGCTCATAATTATGAGCGCATGAGTCATTCGCGTGGAGGTGATTTATAATTCAAATTGAATTAACTGTAAATGCAAGCAATTTGAAAAAAAAAAAAATGAAGCCCTTATGTTCAGTGTTCTCACTACATTTGTTAAGGATTTCATCACTGTGTGGAGGCGTCTAGTTCTAGGCTAACATTTGGACAGATGGAAAGCTCCCCTGGAGCATTCGGGTCAAAAGAGCCAGCCCCACCAGCCCGGCCTTCTGAGGAGCAGAGCAGGCAGCCCGCAGGCCCCAGCTTCCCCACCCCACTCCCACCAGGCAGGACAGAGAGCTCTCTGCCTCCTCCGTGAGGCAGCAGCAACAAAATCAGTGAGCTGGTGGGGTGGCTAAACCTCGTATAAACTAGAAAGTGCAGGGCAAATGTTTCCTATTGTTAATATTATTTTTGTGAGTATACAAAGGGAATTTTTCTCTGTGTGTGTGTTTTTCCTGCAGGTATTTTGGCAAACATGATTCAACACACTCGGGATATCAAATGATTAGAAATATTTTCAAAGTAAAAAGAGAAGGTAGAAGGAAGGGAGGGAAGGAGAAAAGGAGAGTGAGAAGGAGAAAGGGAAAGTTCAACAACTGGATACAACCATATTAAACAGTATATAACCAATCAACATTACTGGCTGTATACTCAAAGAATTTTCAATATGGGGAAAATGATTATTGATTTGATGATAAAAGGCAAACAGCATGCTTCCTTCTGTATAATAAAAGAAAAAACTAACTGCAATAAGAAAGAATGACACCAAATTAATTTCAGCTCATTTTTCTTTCCTTTTAAAAATATTTTTCTGCATTTTTCCAAATAACTCTTCATAAATGTTTAGCTCTTATAACCATAAAAAAAATAAAGATTTCACAAGAAGCATGGTTAAAATTGGGCTTCCCTGGTGGCTCAGTTGGTAAAGAACCCACCTGCAATGCAGGAGATGTAGGTTATATCCCTGGGTCGGGAAGATCCCTTGGAGAAGGAAACGGCAACCCACTCCACGATTCTTGCTTGGGAAATCCCATGGACAGAAGAGCCTGGAGAGCTACAGTCCATGGGGTCTCAAAAGAGTCGGACGTGACCTAGCAACTAAACCACGTGGTTAAAATTACAAGAGAGAACGGGGATGCCTCACGATGAGGAGAGGACATACACGACATTTTCCACAGAATGTGTAGGTGAGTCAGGTTAAGCATCTCCTTGAGGAAGGATCCTGGTAGAGACTGCATTTAGGACATATTATATAGTGGCCTCATGGTTCACAGACTCCAACACATTTAAGAGCAGCAGCATCATTCTAAGTCACTATATTATTGTCTCACTGCCACTCAATCACAGAGGCAAAGTAAGGACAGTCCCCATTAATGGCACAGGAAGAACACAAGGTGATGCATCCACAGTTGTGCCCAACCTCATGGCTCCTCATCCACAGCCAACCTGCAGATCCAATCCACAGAGGTTTCTAGAACTAGAGAGGTCATAGCCCTCCTCTAGGCAAAGCTCTGCCTTCCCACACTGCCCAGCTGAACTCAAGTGGCCCTACAGATTTAAACAGCCATATGCTCACAACTCCTAATTTATTTCTCCAGCCAAATGCTGTCCTCTGAGTTTCTCCTGCCGGCATACACCCTTATCCCACAAGACTGTTCTCCACACGGTACCCAGTGTGATCCTTTTAAAACACAGCAAGCCTGCGCTACTCCTCACTCAGGATTAAATGCAAAGTCTTTGCCATGGTCTCATTTACCTGAACCCAGGTACCTCTGACCTTCTCTCCCATCACACTCCTCTGAACTCACCATGCTATTGGCATACCGGCCTCCCTGGCAGTTCATTCCTTTCTCCATCAGGTGTCTCCCCAATTGTCATCTTAATAGGATCCTACATTTCACAAATTAAAAATAGCAAGAGAGTTCCAGAAAAATATCTACTTCTACTTTATTGACTATACCAAGGCCTTTGACTATGTGGATCACAACAAACTGTGGAAAATTCTTAAAGAGATGGGAATACTAGACCACTTGACCTGCCTCCTGAGAAATCTATATGCAAGTCAAGAAGCAACAGTTAGAACTGGACATGGAACAACATGCTGGTTCCAAATCGGGAAAGGAGTATATCAAAGCTGTATATTGTCACCCTGCTTATTTAACTTATATGCAGAGTACATAATGCAAAATGCCAGGTTGGATGAAGCACAAACTGGAATCAAGATTGCCGGGAGAAATATCAATAACCTCAGATATGCAGATGACACCACCCTTATGGCAGAAAGTGAAGAAGAACTAAAGAGCCTCTTGATGAAAGTGAAAGAGGAGAATGAAAAAGTTGGCCTAAAAGTCAACATTCAGAAAACTAAGATGATGGCATCTGGTCCCATCACTTCATGGCAAATAGATGGGGAAACAATGGAAACAGTGAGAGACTTTATATTCTTGGGCTCCAAAATCACTGCAGATGGTGACTGCAGCCATGAAATTAAAAGACACTTGCTCCTTGGAAGAAAAGCTGTGACCAACCTAAACAGCATAATAAAAACCAGAAATATTACTTTGCCAACCAAGGTCCATCTAATCAAAGCTGTGGTTTTTCCAGTAGTCTGGTATAGATGTGAGAGTTGGGTGCCAAAGAAAGCTGAGTGCCAAAGAATTGATGCTTTTGAACTGTGGTGTTGGAGAAGACTCTTGAGAGTCCCTTGGACTGCAAGGAGATCCAACCAGTCCATCCTAAAGGAAATCAGTCCTGAATATTCATTGGAAG
>NW_011494807.1:3365183-3381576 GCF_000754665.1 Bison bison bison | reverse complement strand
AAAAGACCCTGATGCTGGAAAGATTGAAGACAGGAGGAGAAGGGGATGACAGAGGATGAGATGGTTGGATGACATCACCAACTCGATGGACATGAGTTTGAGTAAGCTCCAGGAGTTGGTGATAGACAGGGAAGCCTGGCATGCTGCAGTCTATGGGGTTGCAAAGAGTCAGACACGACTGAGTGACAACTGAACTGAACTTTCACAAATAAAAATACAGGACACCCAGTCAAAGCTGAATCACAGATGAACAACAAGCAATGGTTTAGTCCAAGTATGTCCCAAGTGTGAGCTTACCAAACTGAGGCTGCAGGCAATATTAGGCAAAGAGCAAAGCTTTAACTGTCAAGGAGAGGACTGAAGGAAAAAGAATGTGGAAAGGGTGGTGCAGATGTGGGATTCACACCCAATGAAGATACAACTGGAAAAAAGTAAAAGGTACAGGTTGACCAGAATAAGAAGCAAAAGCCTTCTGGGTGAAATAACAGCCTAGGCAAAATCACAGTAGTGGAAATTAGCAACACAAGGACACAGAATAGGAAGCAGTCCACTTAAAAAGCAGCAGCAGACAGAGGGAGGAGAGCTGGACTTGTAAGTACTGTCAGGGGCTGGCTGACGCTCCCCTTGGAGCATCCTTTCTCCCAACCTCTAACTCTTGAGCGTTAACTATTTATGTCCCAGGGTCAAATTCCTCCTCCTTTCCCTGGTCTTCCCAGCAGGAACTTCTCCTTTCAAACAGCACTTTTTGGACACTGTTCTCAACTGGAATTACTCATGATATCTGTGCCATGCACAGCAGTTTCTCCATAAATGCACTTCTCTGAATGCTGGGGAGGTTAAATTTTCTGGGGATGATAAATGTGAAGTCCATGGTCCTGGAACATGGACTAAGTATGTTAGTCCTGGGCTAAGTATGCCAAAGGTCTGAGCTATGGGGTCTCTGGGAAGATAGCTGGGCTGCATTTGACAAACCAAAGCAGTGACCACCAGGGAGGGAGTGTTCCCAGCCAGGTCCAGAGGCAAAGTCTGGGGTAGAGACTGGAGCCCTGTGTGATATGATGGGAGTTCAGGTCTGAGAGTGGGAGGGGGCAGGATTCATAGCTATAGACTGCTGCTGCTGCTGCTAAGTCGAGTCAGTCGTGTCCGACTCTCTGTGACCCCATAGACAGCAGCCCATCAGGCTCCCCCTGTCCCTGGGATTCTCCAGGCAAGAACACTGGAGTGGGTTGCCATTTCCTTCTCCAATGCAGGAAAGTGAAGTCGCTCAGCTGTGTCTGACTCTTAGTGACCCCATGGACTGCAGCCCACCAGGCTCCTCCATCCATGAGATTTTCCAGGCAAGAGTACTGGAGTGGGGTGCCACAAAAACTCTGCACCCCACACCCTCTGGAAACCCTACCTTGACTACCTAAACCTTGGGCGAGTTACTTCTCCTTCATCTGAAAAGCGGCTTCATCTGAAAAATACTGTAATAGTCTTTACCTTATTGGGTGATTCTGAGGGCTAATTGAGATAGTTCCTATAAAGCTCCTAGCAGAACGCCTCGCACAAAGCCTCAGCTTAAATGTATTAGCTCTTAGTACTGTGGTCAGATCAACAGTGTTTCCCGTGTCAGATCATTACCCCCTTACTTTTTACAGAAGTAGACTCTAAAAGTGGATCTTAGCACCAACTGCAGCTTGTGTCTAAGATGTCCCACTGCAATTTTTAATACCTTGTTTATAAAAGTGTCACAGATAAGATTTGTTTAGACATTTTAGTACTGTCAAATGAGTCACAAAGTTCAAGAATAAAAAGAAATCTTCTTTTATTTGTTATTAGCAACAGAGGATATTTGGCTTTCAGTTATGGATATTTCTGGCCAGAAGCTAGGATACAATTTAGGATTCATATTTAGACTGATTATTTTTTTTACAAAATAATTTGTATGCACCATTAACTTTTACTTGAGTGATCCTCCAGTTTGTTCATATAAAAACTCCAACTCTAAAAAATAGAAAAAGATCAACAGTGCTTATTAAGTGCCTTTTATGTGCCAGATACTCTGTTAGTTGCCAGGAATAAAAATATTTTAAAAAGCTATTACAGGGACTTCCCTGGCAGTCCAGTGGTCAAGACTTTGCCTTCCGATGCAGGGGCTGCAGGTTCAAACCCTGGTTGGGAAGCTAAGATCCTACATGCCTTAAACCAAAACATAAAAACAGAAGCAATATTGTAAAAAAAAGTCAATAAAGATTTTAAAAATAGTCCACATCAAAAAAAAAAAAAAATCTTAAAAAAAAAAAGCCATTATAGTAACTCCAAAATGTTGGGCTCATAGGTCAAACAGGACAACCAGAGCACTGTAAGTTAGGAATGCTGCTGCTGCTGCTAAGTCACTTCAGTCGTGTCCAACTCTCTTCGACCCCACAAAGAGCAGCCCACCAGGCTCCCCCGTCCCTGGGATTCTCCAGGCAAGAACACTGGAGTGGGTTGCCATTTCCTTCTCCAATGCATGAAAGTGAAAAGTGAAAGTGAAGTCACTCAGTTGTGTCCAACTCTTTGCGACCCCGTGGACTGCAGCCTACCAGGCTCCTCCATCCATGGGATTTTCTAGGCAAGAGTACTGGAGTGGGGTGCCATAAGGAGATACTTATTTGAGGAGATGTGAGGTGAGGATGATTAGTGAACTCATTTTGAAACAATGTCTGGATATCTAAATGGAAACTTCCCACAGACAAGTGAGGATAGACAATCCAAGAGAGATGAGTGTGGGAAGTGGCACCATTTGAAACAACAAGAGCAGGTAAGCTCTGATCAGAATACAGGCTGCATGCTCCCTCAACCGGCAGAAATGCAAACCTCAAGAAGACCGAAAACAACCAGCACATTTGCAGATAAAGTTGGCTGCAAACTGCAAATATCATGCAAGCATATGGCCTCTCTCTATGATCTTGGATGCACAGAAGGGGCTGGCAGGAGAAACAGAAAGGACAGTGCCATCGGATGTAGCACTGGTAAGAGCCAAGGGAGGGAAGGTATCTGCTTGCAGTCACATAGCTGAGACCCGGTGAGAGCTGGAACTCGACCTGTGAACCTACCGAACGCCTTTCAGCAGGCCACCTCCTCCTGAAGCACACTCTGATTGCTGAGGTGCTAATTACACACTGCAGTCGGCATGCTGTGGAGAGCCTTCTCCTTTTTGGCTGCTTCCTTATACCTGGTCAGGTGGACTTCAGAAAGACAGAAAAGATGAAAATCAGGGAAGTCCATTTTCCTGTCTGTTGAAGTGAGGTGAAAGTTGCTCAGTCATGTCTGACTCTTTGCGACCCCATCGACTATACAGTCCATAATTCTCCAGGCCAGAATACTGGAGTGGGTAGCGTTCCCTTCTCCAGGGGATTTTCCCAAACCAGGGATCAAACCAGGGTCTCCTGCACTGCAGGCAGATTCTTTACCAGCTGAGCTACCAGTGTTGTCTGTTAGTAGCTCTGTAATATTTATATCTTTTTTTTAATCTATCTACTTATCTATCTATTTTGGGGGTGGGTGGTAAGGGAGAAGAATGGAAATGCCCATAGATTAGCCAAGGTGTAGCAGAAATGAAAGCAAGGGTAAGACTAGAATTCACACAGGAACAGATGAGACCAGGTATGGAAGGGAAGCTGAAGAGATACTGGATTTGCTCAAGAGCAGCCAAGACAAAGAAGGAAGCAGAAAGGGAAGTGGACAACCAAGGAGTAAGGCAGAGAAAGGTAGAGCCTGGCATTTCATTTCTTCAAGTGTAGTCCCAGCACCACATTAGACACTGGTTCAGAAAATAGGTTCCTAAGTCCTTCTGCAGGACTGAATCAGAATCTTTGGGGAGCAGGTTCCCAGACTGAACTTTGCTGAGCTCCCTGTACCTGGAGATTCTTATGGATGTTAGAGTTTAATAATCAGTGAGCTAGAAGAAAAATCACTGGAAATAGAGTTATTTTTCCTTTCTTATTATGGTAAAATGCATATGTTATAAAAGTTACCATAGTTTAGTAGAGTGAAGAATATCCACTATGTCGTACAATCAATTTCCAGAACTTTTTCATCTTTCAAAACTGAAACTTTACACCCATGATGGATTATCTGTTTAGTGGCTTTGCTAAAGCTCTGCTAGCTAGTCTAGCTTTGGAGCTGATATCAGCCCATGGAGCATAGATACAATCACAGGCATTCAGGTTTATGGGCAAGGTATAAGCTAAGTGAAAAGTGCCAAAGTGAAGTCGTTCAGTCGTGTCCGACTCTTTGCGACCCCATGGACTGTAGCCCACCAGGCTCCTCTGTCCATGGGATTCTCCAGGCAAGAGTAGTGGAGTGCGTTGCCATTTCCTTCTCCAAGGTCTAAGCTGGTGCTTGTCAAATAGTTTGACTATCACCTTCATGGGATTACCAAAGGAAAAACTCCAGATACCATAAAAGACATGGTTAGTATTCAGTAAACATATGTTAGAAAAAATACAAATTTCGATTAGTTTTTGCTCTCCAGGACATGTTTCAGCATTTATGCTTACTTTTTTCATTAAAACTTGTTCTGTCACTTGGAATTCTCGCTTTACATACATTTTATGGTTAACACTGACACATATTCAGGAGTTGTACAATGCACTATTATGTCAGTATTCACTGGTACACAAGCAGCTACACACACATTTTAATGGACAGTGGCAAAGGTGCCATGATGTTGACTTGCTGCTATTTAATATTTATTGACAAATCACAATACGCTGGGCACGGAGATGTTTTTCTATTCAGAATTCAGTATGTGGGGGCACACCTACCTAACAACTTGCTCCTGATCAGAGTCAAAACACCTTCAGGTTTAGGGCCCTTTGTGATTTTACTGAGTCCATCCCCTTCCACATCGGGAGTCAATTCTCAGTTGTGAGAAGTGAATCACACACGCTCAGTCGCGTCCAACTCCGTGCAACCCCGTGGACTGCGGCCTGCCAGGCTCCTCTGTCCATGCAATTCTCCAGGCAAGAAGTGGGAGTGGGTTGCCACTTCCTTCTCCAGGGGATCTTCCCCACCCAGGGATCAAAACCACGGCTCTGTGTCTCCTGCACTGGCAAGCGGGTTCTTTACCATTGCATCCCCAGGGAAGTCCCCCACACTGTATGGTATCCCTTTAACACATAATCCTTTGTTACCTGAGAGCAGTGCTAAATAAATTTGTATTTAAATATTTTTTAAGCCTGATTTTATAGTAATTAAATTCAAGCTATGTATCATGGTCTACCATGTACAATCTTTTGGTTTAACAAATAACGTAATTCTTTATAACTCTATGCAGAGCCCACTAGTCTTAAAAAGTATCGTTAAAACCCTAACTGAAAAGAGAAAGATCTCTTTTATTACACAAACATCACAAATATTGCCCCTCTAATTTGCATAGTAGTCAAATATGGCTCTTTTTTCCATATGGATAAATAAGAGATACAAAGAAATTAAGTATGTTCCCTGAAGTCTCATATACAGCTACATAAATATAGTATTATTACTTAGAAAAGCATTTCAAAGAGATCTGATTCTTTTTCGTTAACACCTTGATCTATTAAAAGAAATAAATTTTTTTCCTTCTTCCTGAGGACCATTAAAATCTTCCTTTAGATCCCAGAAAAGCTCTGGTCTTACTAAGATGGGCTATCAAACATATGAATATACCAGGAGAAATGCATCTATAGTATCAGTGGGGTCTACAGATTGAAATTTCCCACCAGGAAAGATACAGAGATCAGAGGATGGAACTAGACACAAAATCTATTCATGGGTGAGCCAAATTTAAACATCTGCAGGAACTTCCATGAAAATAGTGTCATTAGTTGCTGCTTTAAAAATGTGTTTTGTGGTATCAAGGAAATAACACAAGTACCTTTACTCAAACTGTGATTCAATGTATATACAATGCATACACAAACAAATGTATATTATATCACATTATATAATTATCTCTCAAAAGGCTATTATAAAAATCATCATTAATGGCTACCTTTGGTTTATACTTTTATACAGTTTAAATTTCTTATGATAAGAATTATTTTTAATAGAAAAGCTCATTTCTACTAAAGTTTTATAATTAATTTTTTTTTGTAGATTACCCAGGCCAAATTTTAAATTGCAATTAATCTTAATAAATTGAAATTAAGTGCTTTCCTCAATAGACCAATACTTTTCAGGATTCTCTGCCCCAGGAACTATTTGTGCATTTCGCATATCAAAAATGAATTTGAATATTAGTCTGGGACAAACACAACAGGTTCTAAAAACATTACACTCTAACATATAATTTATTTATGGGTTATCTACCATTTTGGAGTTTGCAAGCATATCTCAGAATTTAGTACTGCTGCTTTTGCACTAAACATTAATATTCCCAAGTGTGCTAACAACACTTAAGGCCCCAGTGCTTTACAAGATACCGAAAACATGACTTGATTACATTTAATTTGATTCCAATTAAAAAGCACTTAAGAACTTTCTAGTGAATTAGATTACACTGAATGTTTCTATAGACAACACTTCATTATCTGAGGCAGCTTTAATTTAAAATGATCACAGAGAGGGAAAAATACTGTTCATTTTAATAAAATGGGCTTAATCCCATATCATTATTTGACAAACATGTGCATGAGGTGTTGGTTTATTAAATGAATGTGCAAAGGGACAAGTAAAAACATCTATAAAACCGAGTGCCTCATTCAAAGATCTCCCAAGACAGATCTAGTGACACGGCCTCTAATTCTTAACAGAAACCAGAATACTGTGTAGAGAAATATTTAAATAAAAATGAAGAGATCATATCAAGACACAGTACTGAAAACACTGCCTTTTGTACTGAATTTTTAAGCAGTGAATTTTACAACTAATTAAAAGTGAAAATGAACTTCTTATTTACAGTATTAAGTGACAGTACCTAAGTAAGTCCAAAGTGTCCACAAGCCACAGGCCTTCCCACAACGTAACATCTTCACTTTAAAACAAGGAACTACCTTGAGATCAAATTATTATATATTCAAATCAGGACAAACTGAACAATTTTTTGCCTTCCCCACAGTGTTAAACAATTTTATAAAGTGTTATTCTTTTACAAACCCCAGTTTGTGTTAGAGTTCCAAAAGGGGAAAATTATGATTAAAAACAAAATGATTGAAAACAAATGGCTAAAGTTATTTTGTACTAAGCATAAACTGCACGGCTAGCTTTCATTGGACAGAGCTCTGCAGACACATTTGGCATGCCCATCTCTGATATTTCAGGAATCAAGACAACTCTGTGGTTTGTGGTTAGTGATTAAGCACCAAGTGAACTTCTGTGTGTTCATATATAGGAAAATCTGCAGCATTTTGAGTGTTTCGCACTTGTAACAATGTCTTTATTATACCTTCCAGAATTAACTGACCTAAAATCCAGTGACTCTACAATATATCTATTGGATAATTAGAACTCTAAGGACCAACACATAAAACACATTATTGACTTTAAGATCTTCAATCAAACAAATATTTACAGCTGCAATTTGCAAAAATTATTTTCATTTAAGTTGGCAACATCTCAAAATCTGTGCTGCTGATCTGAAGCATATCACGATTATTCATATCTTCCCCCCAACTCAGAATTAAAATATAAAAACAATGTAACAACCTTTAAAGCAACCTGGACCTACCTACTCTCACAGCCTAGGTGAGTCTCCTCTGAAGACAAATAAAAACTTCATAATTATAAGCTTCTTTGAAATCAGTCTGCCTGACCTTGAGACCAAGAACAGCAGAGGGGTGAGGAATAGTGACCTGGTTTAGTGACCAGTAGCTACAGATATCAGAGAATGTGCTTGTTGTCAATGATCAGTGCTGAAATCTGTCTATACCACACTGGAACAATCAATTTTGTAAATGATTGCAATAATCAAGGAAATTGCCTAATTTATAAATCCTTGCATACAGCATTTTAATGGATTCCTCCATTTTAATGCTGATGCCTTCTGAGCTCAATGAATTGTTGTCCAGGCTGTCATTACACAAAATGATAAAAACATTCGTCTGGTAGAGAAACCACATCTCATGGATATTCAGACCCTCAACCCATAATCACTCATTAGTGACTTCCATGAAAGTCTCACCCTGCTAAGCCCCAGGAAGAGTGGGCTTATTTATGTCTGTGCCTTGGTGGAAATTCCCTGGTACAGTTTGCAATTTGAACAAATTACCTTTCACTGAATTGTAACACACTGGATGTGTCTCCCAATTTTGACAGCCCCATATTTTAATGTTTTTTTCCTCTCTCTCCTTTCTAATGCTGGGACTTTTTTTTTTAACCACCCAACTCAGAGTCAGCAGGCTCCACCACTCTGAACTCCCAGATTGTGCAGCATATCAACACCAGGATGCTGGATGCTCTGTGGCAAATGGATGACACCCCAACCCTTACAGGTAAACCTACGGATCCTACCTGGAAACCCTGGCTGCACACTTAGCTCTTTCCCTAAGAGCACCACAAGGAGATTGCTCTTCTCAGTTAAACCTTGGTCAATTGATTCCAGCCAATAGTGTGCTGTCAGTACTTTACTTACTGCTCAATCTCACTAACCTGACATTTATGGTGCACTGATTGGCCTCTGTCAGTGGTGCTGGTTGTAAATTCACTTTGAAAAGCTTTGTGTTAACAGCCTTCAACCAGGCTCCAAGAAGAGTACGAACAGGCAGCCTGACAATTGCTCGACCTCCTGCCCTTATTACAGTGAGTAAATCAGGGTTTGAGCCATTAGGCTGGAGCCTGGGGCCTACACAAAAAGGATTGACATGACGAAAGGTCAACCTCTGTCACACATGTGTAACAATTTGGATAATGGAATTCTGTAACTTATCTGAGTGAGGTGGCAAATGCTTACAAGGAAAAGTATATTCTGCTCTGGCTGCTCTGGCTTTTATGCTAAGTAGTTATACCAGAGTCTGTATTTCTTGTGTAAATACACAAGGAATGTCTGAACTCACGAAATCTGGGAGTATATATGAGTCTAAAAAAGAAAGAAAGAAAGAAGGGGGAGCAAGGCAGTCTCATAGTGGTTTCATGCACTGCATTTTTTTTAGAATGGCCAAACACCAAAGTATCACATCTACCCTCTGAGAAAAGAGGATTTTGATACTGTAGACACGATCTCTCAGCTGAGTAAAAGATAAGATTTTCATATTCAACCAAAATTTTTTAAAACTCACAACATTATACAACAACTATAAATGGTTTCTGGGTAACACAATAGATTTCCCTGAATAAGTAAAACTGCCTTAATTGACACATAAAATTAAAAGGCTCCCCTGCAGGTTTCTCTGATGCAGTGTTACCTAAATCACGTTTTCATCAAATCACTTGCTGCCACAGAGTGACTGGGGAGAGCAGATTTCATCTGTCCAGTAACCTCTGCAATTCTGATTTTAATTTCCATTCTCTATTTTAATCTCCATTCTCTATTTTTCCCAGTGTGGGAAAAAAAATCATACAATGTAAGAAAATATGCAGTGAACCACAAAAAACTTAGGAATTATTTTCTTCATGTGGACAAAATGCTATCAAAAGAAGCAATCTATAAACAATAGATAAACTGAACTGACTGATCAGAAAAGCAGTCCTTCAGATATAGAATACATCATTCTTTATAAAGCATTTGCAACTAAAAAAGTAAAACACTGTAGAGTCACATGTATATTTGGATTAAACTTCACTAACATGAGAATTTCCAAATGGCTGTTATAATTTTTTTTAACAGAGTCATTTTTGAACTTAGAAACCAAGGGTGGCATTTGGTACATAAACCAAGAGTATCGGGACTTTATATGACCTTTTCAAAGCCAGCTTTAAGTACTAAGTTTTTATTTTTAACACAATGCTGGAAACCATTCCAAGAGGCGGCAGATGGTTTTACAGTTTATGTAAAACTACAAAATGCTCACACTCGATCAAATGGGCACCACTATAAAAGACATCTTCAAATCAAATGAGGCAAAGTCAACGAGATACACCAGCTGTTCCTCTGCATAATTAAAAACATAATAGTAACATTACTATGATTTGTTTTGAAGGAGAATATTTGGATTTCATGAAGTCAATACGTTCAAAACTGAAATGACAGTCTGCTATATTAAATGATAAATTGCTGAGAAACATAACTTTTACTTCAGTACAGCTGTGATAGCTATATAATCCTGTCCCCTGGTACTTTGGTGAATCAGGCCAAAATGAACCCATGTCTATAGAGCAAAATATGGAATATACAGTTACAGTACAATCACTGGAAAAAATTTAAATAATTTTAATTGAATTTTTAAATTACTTTTATTCAATTTAAAATTATTCTTTTCAAGTGACTTTTTTACTATCTAAATATATACAAATGTGTACAGTACTACATATGGAACTGGGTCACTTATGAAAACATACATAATACATTTAAAATACGAGATCAATTCATTTCTTTCTAGTACCAATTACCTGTGATGGCTTTGAAATATAAACATTTAGTAGCATGCAATATATTTTTAATATTGGTTTTCATTAATGTCTTTTGACCTAAGCTAAATAGTAATGATGAAAAATAGACTATTTGCTTCAAAGTAAACCTCTTATTAAATCTAAAATATTATGGCACAAAATCAAACCACAAAAAGGACCACTGTATATTATCCCCCTTGATTTTCTGAAGAAAAATAATTAAAGTCTCTACATAGAAAGAATGAAAATAAGACACCCCAATTAACCTAGGCAAAGAGAAATTCTATAAAATTAACTCCAAAGTATTGCAGAGTACTCCAAGTTAGTGTAATTTCTAATACCTTGACTGTTATCCTAACAAGTTACTACATTATTTCAATTAACAGAGTAACTTTTCTAGGGTGAAAATAAGTGCAATTTATTTTGTCAATGTTGTTAAAACTTGTCAGATCAGACTTTGAGTTGAAAGGCCTGAGTAATTCTAACCTATCTTAAACTGTAACTTTATTTTAAACTTCCGTATTTTCTTCCAGTAGAATTTAAAGTATACACTGTGTACATTCCTCAGGTCCAGTCATATTAAATTCTGATGTTAAGCAGAAAGGAGAAACCATGTGCGGACTAGATTAATTTATCTCAAGGGAAAAGGGGCACATTAATAATGGAGATAATGTTTTCATAAATGTTGGAATTAAATGTGCCTTTTCACTTCTTTATTAGAAAACACATTAGGACAAAATTATCTCACTCTCATCACTAAGACCTAGTTGCTGAGAAAGACTATGTTTTCTTTGCAAAACATTTAGAAAGATTTTTCCCATTATGGCCAAATAGCTAGAAATATATCATGCATCCAAGTCTTGCTGGAATAAATGTATACAAGCAAGGCAAGTGATTATTTAATCTATCCAGTTATATTTCTATTTTAAGATATCTAAATTTACTATTTTTGTAAAATACATTAAAATTCTGATTCTAAAAGAAATTGGCCCCCCAAAATGATAAATTTGACTTTTAGCTTGTTAACCTCTTCAAGGCACACAAAAAAATTTTACCTTGGATTATTGCTAAAAAAGAAAAATTCTTAGAATTTCCCATGGTACCCCAAAGAGTCAAAACATAATGAAGGTAGTGGTATGATATTTAACTTTCATAAAATTATATTTTTATGAACCAGTATTATATCCAAAGAAAATATTAACTAAAAGATGACATCACACTTACAAACCAATCAAGCTCTTCATAGCTGATATACTTTAAATATTAAAAAAGAGTCATTTTTCTACAAGAAATAGAGCTTTCAAAAATTCAACAAAAGGAGTAACTAAGGTGAATCTGTTTCTGTAATAAGCCTTCATGTGTATAATAAAGTACAACCACACTAAAAACAACGAACTGTAAACTGAAACAAAAATCCATCATCTACTTGGAAACAGTGATGGGAAAAGATTAGCAGTCCATTTATTGTACTGAAATAAAGATAAGTAACCTTAGTAAGATCCATCAGGACCTGAGTATTGAACTCTAAATATAAAGACATTTCTTCATCAGCAAGGGACGAAAAAATGTGAGAAACGATTCCAGTTAACATTTACAATGCAATAGTCATGATTCAATTCTTTTAATTTTTTCAAGATCTGCTTTATGTCGATCTGTATTCTAGAAGATATCTTTAAAAGTATGTTTTCAAAATGGATAATTACTACATGAGTCATTAAACAATTATTGCCAAGAGTTTCTATAGACCTACAGTGTATTCCAATTACTGATTCTTTCTGATATAAAAAATATAGCAATTAAAATTTTTTTTTCACAATAAAATCTAGATTTGAAAGGAAAGACTAAAGCCTGAGGAACAATTCAACATTTAGAATTTTGTTATAAATGTAACTTAATCCAAATAGTCACATTTCATAAAAGTAATAAATCATAATGCTTAAAAATTAAAAATAAACTTATACTTCATATTTTAAAAAGTAATTATACTAGTAAAAATCTGAAACCTGTTAAAGTATTTCATCTTACAAATGGACATTGGCACTGTTACCTGACCTCAGCCAGTCACATTTTATATGATCTCCCAGAAGTCTGATACATTTTATGTGGTCACAGTTTTAATATTTCTTCAGTCCTGTAAAGGACTGTCATTATAACTATTCTTACAGATGATAAAAATAAACAGATTATGTCCTTTTTAGAAGTAGACCATTCTAGCATAAACCCAACAAGTATTATTTTTAAACACAGAACCAAGTCTATGCACCAATCCCCAACACACTCAACTCACATACCTCAAGCAACAGACAAAACTCACTCTATCTACCCAAGCATCACCACCAACAGCAAATGAAATTCCCTGGCCTCCACTGCAACAGAATTTTAACTTCATCAAGTACAAGTAAAGGTACAGAAAAAAGACTCCATAGTTTTCAATATTGATAAAAATCATCACATTCTACCTATAGAGTGGTTTCCTGCCAACATCTCAATCATTCAAAGCCTTTGAGGAAAACGAAAACCAACAACGACAATAAACTATGGGATTTTTTACATGATTGTGGCTTTGTCCCCAACACTCTAAAAATAGACAGGCACTGAACTCAAGGCATCAGAGGGCAATATAATGGCTCTCACTTTTAACACTTCAGATAGAATAAATCTGTACACTAAACAATTGCTTTACAATTTCCTCAGAAAAGTACTGGCAGACCTTCAACTGTATGGTACAGTGTTCCTAATAACACCACTGGAACATGAAAAGTGCCTGGAATTGTTTTGCAAACTTTAAACCACACTGGAGGTTACAACTAATTAGTCAGAAACAAAAACCAACTAGGAAACATTTCAGAACCAGATGCTTTATTTCCCACTTCTCAGTTTTTCCTACCCCAAAATGCTAATGTCTAACTTGCCTCAATGTATCAACCATTTTCTCCTGCCCCATTTCCCTATATAAAACTGTTTTTAAAAAAGCACTATTTAGTAACAGAAATATGTCTCTATGTTCCCCTCATTCAAGAATCCTAATCTGAAAGACTGAAAATGTAACTGTTTTCCAATAACAATTTAGGTGTGAATTGGAACCTGGGAGCCTGGGCCCAGTGCACCAGTGGAAACTGTATGGTACATAGCCCAACAGCCACCATCAAGTCATCTTGGGCTGTTTCTCTATGAGCTCATCGATTTAGCTCCTCCTCCATCAAAGGTGGCTCTGAAGACACAAGCCATAGTAGCCCACTGCCAACAGTCATATAAGTGTTCCGGAGACCAAGTCATTGTGCTGGCCAGAGAAGGTGCTCAGCAAAAATCTGAGCAGATTGTTGAATCCCATGAGTTTATTTAGTGACTAAAGGGCAGCTTGCAATGAAAACAGTCATCTTGCAGGATACTGAGCCAAGTGTGGGGTTCAGGCTGTTGCAGAAATGACCCATTAATGGAGCCCTAAGGTCCATGCCAACTTGGCCCCTGGCATTTAAAAATGTTTATTTTCTGGCTAATCCTATTCCATTATATTCCCTGGTCTCGGTCAGATTTACATATCGCTTAAGGGTAAGACTTATGGCACCTTATTTTCACGAACAACTCTCCATGGTAGGAATATCCAAAATTGGTGGGGGTGTCTCTTTCAGAATGGACCTTGGTCATCAACTATGAAGCTCTGAGACAAATCTCAGGTTAATATTTTTCAAATACATTGTTGATTTTTAAGTAATAGCATCAGGTAAGACTGTACCGTTGAAGTTCTATCAATTGCGTTACACCGAACCACTTCAGAGTTTTCGTACAGTATGATTTTCTATCTGAACAATTGTACCTTTTCAGAGAAGAAGCAGAATTTGTGATTTCTGATTCACAATATAGTCTTGCTTTACTTTGGGCACTTTGAAAGTTGTGGAATGTGTTACAGTCTCTCACATTCGGTGTTTACCTAATTGTCTGTATTGGAGAAAATAAGCCTGACTCTCCTTCTTCCTGTTTATGCTTATGTTCCTTCTTGCCCAGTGGACAAACACAAAAACGTGTTGGAAGAGATTAAAAATAGGACACAAAATTCGCCTAGTTCACATCCCAATGCCCAACCTCCTCTGTTATTTCCTCAGGTGTTTTCTCTTTTTCTCAAGATCAAGGGAGACCAAGGGTCAAATCTATCGCAGCTGGACTGGAAGCTTGTTAAGGTGATTCCATCTTCAGAAACCTGTAAGTCTGGGCTGCTTCCTGGCTGGGCTGCTATGGGCACCTCCTTCTCTGCAGGAGCTGCAAATACCAGATATTTGCATGACCAGAGAAATCGTGTCTCCACTGCCCTCTGGGGAACAAGGGAGGCTCTATATGGGCCTAGATTCTGCCGGGTGGCAAGGTCCTGGGTGGCCAGGAGACTTACCTCCCAGAGATGCTGCGTGTTCCTCACGGCGCCGGCCTGCACCTTTTCCGGGGGCAGGAGCACGCCCTGGAAGGGCCCGATCCAGGTGCCCTGCTGGATCCTCTGCGCTGCGCAGATGCCGTAGGCCAGGCCGGGCACGGTGCTGGTGCACAGGCACACCTCCCTGGGCAGGTCCCGCAGCCACTCGGGTAGCTCCGGCGGGGGCGCGGCGGCCGCGGCGCTGCTGGTGCCCACGAGCCGGCGCAGCGAGTGCAGCGGCCCGTGCATGGGGCACTCGCCGTTGCGGTTGTCCGCGCACATGTCGCAACCTGCCGGAGACACGCGAGAGGGAGGGGAGGAAAGGGAGAGGGTTAACCCCTGGTAAACCCCGAGACCACAAGCCTCCCCGCCCGGGTGAGCCACCTGCGAGGGAGGTGACGCCGCGAGGGCGCCGAGGCCACTGGGAGCAGGGGGAGAGGTGGACTAGACGCTCTCCCTTGGAATTCACCGTGCCCAAACCCGCCTGGTACCGGGTCGAGACCCCGCGCGCCCTCCACAAGCCTCCGGAGCCGTCTTCCAGCCTTCGGATGGCGTCGTCGTCTCCAAGGAACCGACGGGACAGCTGGCGGCTTCTCCTCCCGGCCTCTGCCCCGCTTCCCTCCCTATTCTCCTTCTCACCCTCTTCCCTACTCTCGCTCTGCGTGGTGTTTCGAGGTGTGTTTATCATTGTACCAGGAGGAAAGTGTCTCTCGACCCATCTGGAATCGCGGAGAGATTCTACCTTGGTGGAATCTTGGCTATGTTTGGTTTTCCTTTCTTTACGAAGAGATTTTCAAAATCACCAGAGCAGGCGGGCGACCCTACCCGCCACCCCCGGGTCCTCGATACACGCTCTGCTCCCGCGAGAAGGTCCATGCGAGGGGCGGAGCCGGCCGTGGCCCCGTGGAGCCGCAGTCCCACACCCCAGCCACAGAGGGCGCCCTGGCGCGGTGTCCCCGGCTCTGCTGGAGCCGGTGGGAGACAGGGGGGGATGCTCTGGCGGGTTTGGGGTGCCCTGTGCTTGCGTGCAAGCTCTTCTCCAAAGCCCCCCCCCCCCGAGAAAAAAACAAACAGCAAATGTAATGATCAAAATAATGGGTCTTTAATGATGAAGATAAAGTTTCCTTGGAGAGGGCCCCAAATCCCTCCCAGACGGTTAATACCGAGGCTAAATGCGATTTTTTTTTTTCTTACGTTATAAACTGAGAGCTTTAGTGAAGCTTTCAGAGCAGCCGGCGCATGAGGGGACCACCCCTCTCCCAACCCCCTCCCCCAACACCCGCGGCCTCACACACACACCACACCCTCTGGGGCGGCCGGCCGTGAACGCCCGGTATCCCTCGACTCAAACCCGGCAGGAACAGGCCCGGCAGCCGCGGGAAGCAGGCCTGCGGCGACCATGCTGTCGGATCGCAGCGCCCTCCGGGTTATTAATGGGCCTGGCGGAGCCGCCGTGTCTGCGCCCCGGCTCGGCGGACCTGCCTCTGGGACGCGGTCTCGGCG
>NW_011494807.1:3362139-3365083 GCF_000754665.1 Bison bison bison | reverse complement strand
GCGGTCTCGGCGCCCGCCGACGACACCGGCCTCTCTGGCCCAGCCTCCCTGGGGAGCCGCGGCGCCCCTGAGCAGCAGAGCCCTGTGGCACTGGGCCTGATGTAGGGCAAGCCCCGACTGGCAGAAATGGCAAGAGCTGGGCACCAGCGGATGCGCCAGCACTGGGCGACGGATCACCCTCTGGACACTTGTGCCCAGCCTTGATCACAGCCAGTCCTGGTGGATGGCCCTGGGTGTACTCTATCCATGCTAGAACAACTGAAATGCCCAAAGAACTCGTGACAAGTAAGTCATGGAGCAACCTTCGAGGAACATCTGATGGCAACCCAGCTTGGTGAGTGAGCCCCTGTTTTCCTCAATTGCTTCACAGTGAACTGAAGGTTGACTACCGGAGCATCCTATCTCAGTGAAGAAGGGCTCCAGCCCTCTATGCCCTCCCCTCAGCCGGCTCCTCCTACACTTCTCCCCAAAGAGCCCAGAGAATGAGGGGACCTTTGGAGCTTCTTGAGGGTGTCCCCAGGCCTCTCAAGTGGAACGTAGCAACCTCTTTCTGCAGGTAGTGAAGTGACCATGCCCCTTGGACTGCCGTCACACAAAGGACCCCTCTTTCAGCAACACAAACTAACCATCAAAACTGTGCCAGGCTATGCTTTTGACCCTGGGGCCTAGATGGAGGGAGGTACTCTCAACTCCTCCAGAATGTACTCATTTCTCACACCTTCTCAAGTTCCTGATTGTGAAAACAAAAACTTTAAGAGGAAGAGGGCATGGAAAGAAAGACAATAAAAACTCACAATTACCAATTGCCTACTATGTGCCAGGCACCCATCTTCAACCAAACAGCCACTATATTATTGTAATATCACGATTCCAATTTTGCAGATGAGGCAAGTGAGGCTTTATGAGCAATCTAACTTAACCAAGGACCAGAAACTTAGAAAGGGGCAGATAAAGATTCACCAGCAGGTCCACCTGACTCTAAAAGCCTCCAAATCTAGAGATCTAAGATTAAGGAAAGCCAGGAGAATTTTATATTCAAACTTATAACTCAGTCAATAGAATTGAAATATTTCACTGAATTCACTATTTGGCAGCAGGGGGGTGGGGGGTGCTACAAAACTGTTGTAGCATGATGGAATTAAACAGATTTCTCCCTTTTCCACACTCTGGGGTTTGGGGAGTTTAACTTAGGATGATTTGAAAAGTAAGATGATAATGTCCATAATTTTGAATTTTAGTGCCTAACTTCAGAAATGGCCTTTCAGCACCTTAGCAAAAATAGCTTAAAACAAATGACAATAAGCAAAGGCAATATGCCCGTAAAAGTAAAAATAAATCACCCCAGGGATTTGATTAACAGACCTTTCCTTTCTAGTTGGCTCAATGAAACAAAGTGTGAGAAGAAAGAGCATTGGGTATTCACTCCCTGACAGTCCATACCAGAGATTCTGTCAACCTACAAGATAACCACAACCTGTAACATCATACCAACTACATCAGCAATAAAATAAGGAGCAAAGGTGGCAACTTCAGCCACCACCCACACAGACAACAAGCATATTCCAGTTTTTTGTTATGCATGATAGAGTGTGTCTAGTCCTTTCTCAAAGATGTCCTCTAAAGCACTTCTTCAACTTAGGAACTTTCATTTGTCTCCGTGAAGTGTTAAAACAATAGTAGCACTCCGCAGAGTGACAAGCAGAGGCTCTGCCAATATGTAGAAGAATACTTGCAGGATAGGCAATCCCAGTCCACTGTCGTTAGTCCATCCAATAGAAGTTATCATCATTTATAAACGACTTCATGCTATTTCAAAATATTCCACCCCAAAAGCTGACCAATTACGTCAAAATACATGTTAATCCTAACAATACTGTTTCTTAATACAAACAGCTTCTGTCACTGAAAATACGTGACTTCTGACTTATGTCTCAAGAGTCCCAAAGGAGCCTAAGAATGGCTAAAACAAGTAACTGATTACCTGGGGTTGACAAATGTGGCCCAAGTGGACAAACATTCTAGATAGCAAGCCAGCAACACCTTCTAGTGTCTTCTAGATAGCAAGCCACCAACACCTACATGAAAAGATTTGAGGGAGAAGTGGGCTAGATGCCTAAACTACATAGAAAAAATACATAGGTATTATATATATATAATACATGTTACAGCATTCTAGGCCAAACAATACATAATATGTCTACTTGTATTCATAAAGAAGAGGCAAACAAATGTTCCTACTGTCTCTTAGGATCGTGAGAGATAGTATACTCTCCAAGCAAGATATTTGGAAATGCCACTATAGCACTGGGGAATATGAGATCAGGGTCTCTATCTTGAACAGATCTTTTAAAGCTCCTGTTTATTGGTCTCTGAATGAGGAGGAGGTATCACTAAGTTAAAGACTTGTTCACCCACTGACTTCAAAAGGCCAGACCAAGTGGAGTGAAGAACCGACTTTCACTCTTCGCTCCTTATCCTTCTGTACTGTTTGGATGTTTTTACAAGAGCACGTGGGGCTCCTGTAATTGAAAATGGATCTCTTTTAAGGCAAAAGGGGCAAAGGAGGCCAGAGTCCTCTGGTATCTCATTTCTCATTCTAGGAAACGTGAAATATACAGCGTTCCAGGGCCCTTCGACAGGCGCGTGTGGGCGCAGGCGGAGCGGGGCCCCTGGGGACGCGCCCGCCACGCTGGGCCTTCGCTCCCCAGAGCCTCCCCGCCGCTTTCTCCTGCCATCACGCGTGCTCGGGACAGGCAACCGGGGAGCAGCTGAAAACCCTGCCTCCCCGCCCGGACCGTGGTAACTGCCGAGCTATAAATTCTCTGCGACCACCGCCGAGGTCGCCGCCCTCTGTCCTGAGGCCCAGCCCCGCGGGGCTGGCGCCCATCGATCCCTGCCCGGCGACGGCGACGCGGCCCCGGGAGTGCCGCCTGCTGGCCGGGCC
>NW_011494807.1:3351787-3362039 GCF_000754665.1 Bison bison bison | reverse complement strand
AGGAGGGGGCCGGGGGGTGGCGCGGACCCTCAGGGTCGCCGAGGGGGTCAGCCGACAGGGGCCTGGGGCCGGTGGAGTGCAGAGGCCGGGAGTCTCCCGCACGTGGGTTCGACGCCCGATTCCAGCGCGCACTCTCCTCTCAGCCCTCTCCGCGCCCAGCCGCCGGCTGGCTGGGATGGTGATGGACCTTGAGCGGGGTGGACGCCGGGCCCCTCAACACTTAACCGGAATGTGGAAGTCCTCGCCCCACTGGCTGCCAGCGAACGGCTTTCTTACAAGACCAGACGTGATCGCCACCACCCGCACTCTGGAGCTCCTACCACCCGCCCGGCCCCCTTCCTCCCCTGGGAAGGGGTCTTCTAGGCTTCCCGGAACCGGGACTAGGAGCGAGCGGATCCAGAGGCGAGGCAGGCCAGGGAGGGGAGCCGCCAAGCGTGGTCTCGGCCTCCGCGGGGTGGCCCAGCTCGCGGGGAGCCTTCTGCGGGACTCTTCCTAGGCGGGTTTAAAGCTTTCCCGGCGAATCACAGCCGCATCAGGCTTCCCCTGCTCGGCCTGGCTGCCGGCTTGGCCCTGGGACCAAGAGGGAGAGACAAAAGGGGGAGGGAAAGAAAGAGGAAATGTGATTTTTTTTTTTTTTGTCTCCCGATGACTGTATTAATAAATTAAATGGGAGAGCCAGTGTGTGAGGGCGAGAGAATATTGCGCAGAGATAAACCTCACCGGCCCCTGCCCCTGCGAGGCCGCCATATACAATGCGAAGATGATGAATAGGAGGCGCAAGAGGAGATCGAAGCGGGTCTGGGCCGGCTCCACTCTCTCCTACAAAACTATAGGGCAATTAATTGTGGCTTGTCCCCTCATCCTTCATCTCCTGGTGGCACATATCGATGGAGATTACTGCTGATGGACCATTTTATCACCTTAAATAAACAGTCGCCACCTCTCCTAACCTCAATCTAATATATGGCTCTATGCTCAGTTTCAGAGCACTAGATAACGGATGATGTAAAATAGCTAAATCATGTGTGTTCCGGGATAGGGCTTGGGCCTGCACACAAAAAGACAGCAAAAGAGAACGACACAAAAGCCCACACACTGACGCCGAGCCGCCTCCCTCCCACCGAGGACCGGGTCTGAAATCTAAGTCGCTCGAGGGCCATTGACAGTGAGGCCATCACAGCGAGTGTGTCTTGGTGTCAGGAAAATCCCACTGGTTGGGTTACTGGGCTCGGGAGCTTCCCAAACAGGACCTGCGTTTTCCAACTGGGTGGGAAGAGATTAGGGAAGGTCAGAAAACACTCACTCTCCTTTTATCTCTTCGCCCTGACCTCTCAACTAAACAAACCCCAGCTTTCCTTCTCCCTCCAGTATCTCTCCCCAAACCCTCGGAAAGGATGGCGCTACCAACAGGGGAGCCTCAACTCAACAGGGGCCCCAACTCCTACACCTGTGCTCCAGCCAGTGCTGTTCCCAGCGCTGTTCCTTGCACAGCAGGGCTACCCGAAATATCTGAAGAGAGAGAGACCTCCTGCTGGGGAAGCTGCGGACTCAATTCTCCGCAGAGAGACCCGGGACAGGCTTAACCCCCACCTCTCTCCCAGGTAGAAAGGAGGATGATCTTAATTAAAAATTAAAAAGATATGAAGAGCAAAGTGGCTCGGCCAGCCGTTTCTGAACAAACACAAGCATTCAGCGCGCCGCTTGGCTGCTGCTCAATACCTTCCAAGAAAAGTGACAGGGTCTCAAATGCACTGAGCTCCCAGAATCCAAGAAGAGGCTGCCGCTGCAACAGAGCCTGACGGAATCAATGGCGTCAAGCAAATTGTCAGCGAATGAGGGCAGTAATACAGGAAGAGGACGGAAGATCCCCCATCTCCCATTTACCTTACACAAGTCCCACCTGACTTTAAACAGATGCAAGAAGAGGCAACTAAGCATTGAGAGGTTCAGTGGAAAGTGTACTTCAATTATAGAATAACTTCATACACAGAGTTAGATATATACTAGAAGAGCTCACCGGGCTAGGCTGTATAGTTTCTGCTGTTTTGCAGTCTTTTTATGTGTGAAACAGAGCTGCAACACCCTTCACTATGCCTTCCCTATGGCAGTTCTCATAGATGCCAATACAGTTTCAAGTGAAAGGAGTGCTACTGATGGATTCGCAGGAGTTACTGCGTTGGTGATCCCAGGCAAGTAACTCTTCTAATGGGAAAAGACAAGTCTAGAGGTACCTTTGCCTTGTAAAAAAAAAAAACAACAAAGACAAAACGACTCAATACCCTTTTACATACAAAGTAATAAAAACGACGCAATGCTGAGTGGTCACTTCACAGAATTCTTTTAGAGGGAAAGGGCAATAGACTAAAACGAAAACTACAAAGATCTGTGCATGATAAATTAATAGGTGATTCCCTTCTGTCCATCTCTCACCCCACCCCCACCCACATACAACCTGGGAATGGGGTGAAACTGTTTTTCACCATCTTTCAAGTGATATATCAACTTCCCCTGCCAAGTAAAAAAAAGTTTCCCACTCTATGCATTTCTGATGTGTTTTGATCCTCTAGTTAGATTAAACTCAATTGCTTCTCACTTTGTCTTTGTAAAACACATCTCCTGGTTTCAAATGAGTGCTTACTCTTGCCCAGAGAAGTTCCTGGAAGCATGGCACACCTGGTCTCCTGGCATGACACAGCCACCCACCTCAGCTTTCTATTTTCTTTCTCAATTGCCTTTTAATTAGAGAGCAACATGAAGTGTAACTCTAATAGGGGAATCTGACTTCCTTTCTTTCCTGTCTTTGCCTCTGCACTTTGCCCACTGGAGCAGTCCAGTCCACTCAAAAGGAGATATCAGAATATTAACACAATAGGAATAATTTAAATAAATTACAATTCATTTCCTCCAACCAGGAAAAATGGTACCGAGACAATAAACTGGTTTAACAGTCATATTATTAATTAGGACTCTGTCCCAGTTCTTTCTCTAATAAGTCCAGGTTTTTCTCTGATGAGAATGCATTAAACCTCAAGATTGCATTGTAAACACTATGGGGAGCTCAGCGTACAGACAGGGCTTTGGGGGTGCACTGCTGGTGTCTTTTCCAGCACTGACTTAATTCAGAAGAAAGTCTGCAAGTTTGATGAAGCACTCTCAGCCCACAGTGACTATACTTCACTGAAAGAAATACCTTTTTACTAAAGTATTAGCTTTTAATATTTTTTTATAGAAATGCTTTGAAAACAACACCATCAAGGAATTCAGTAGTCGATAAGTTTTTTTTTAAGTCCATTCAGACAACATAGCTTTGTAGCATTTTCTGGAACTCTGAAATACAAGAATTTCCTTAACTGCAGAACAAATTTGAATCGAAACCCTCATTGTAAACCCAATACTTTAGCCTCAGACCCTAGAAAGGAAAAAAGTAAATACAACTGCTCATCTTATTAACAATAATTATCTCCATTGAAACAATTATCTCCAACTATTATGAAAAGGTTAATACATCTCAATCACTAGGGTCATTCCCAGTGTTTTAAATCAAAGTAATAAATTTGGGAGTCCTTTCACTAACCAAAACCTGTAGTTATTTTGTTTTTACAACGAATTAAGAAGATTGCAGGTTAGTATACATTCTGTAAGAAGGGACATGATCAAAATAGAATGACCATACACATTTGTAAGCAACTTTGCTGACAGAGAAGCTAGGTGAAGGAATGAGATGAAGAAAGTAGCTGAGTGTTGCTCTTTCAAATCCTGAACTGCTTTCAGCCTCACTTTCTTAACCTGCTTTAATGTTCTCTTCCTGGGGGTCTCTGGAAGTGTATTTGCAACTTATCCCAACACAGAAAGTGTAAACATAGCATAACTTCTGAAATGACCAAAAAGAATCGGATATAAAACATAAATAATACATTTTTGGTGCTCATTTAGAGTTTTACTTCAAAGCCTCAAAATGGAACTACACTTGTGATAAGGGTTTGAAATTGTGAATACAGGAAGGGACGCTAGAAGAAAACGGATGCTAATTTAGGCATTTTCCGTTTACATGGGGACAAGAAGAATACGCTTCTTATACTAAATTACTATTACCCTCATTAAAAACAAAAAAAACAATGTGTGAGCCCACAAGCGTGGCTACGGACTGTAAATGTTTGCAGGATCAAGGTGCACGGAGAATGCGGGATCCGCAGGAAACGACTCTGGCCTGAAATCAGAAATGTTTTCTCACTAAGTAACTGCCATTTCTTTTTCTTTTCTTTCTTTCCTAAAATAAATAGTAAACTTAAGAATAATGCCTGCCTGCAGGGAGAGACTGATCCAGTGCCATCCAAAATTCCTACTAGAGGTTCGGCCAGCCAGCAGCTCCCGGCTGGTCCCCCGGACAACCCCACGGTCGGAAAATGAACTGACACAGTTAACCCCAGAGGTAAGATAGAGAGGAGGAGAAATCAGCCCTGGAATCCACGCTCCCTAGAACCGCTGAGAGTTCCTGTCTTGTCCCTCCGAAGGCCAGACCAGGCCGGTCCCGGGACACTCCCATCGCGCGCTGCTAGAACCCGCCCGGCGCCCGGCGCAATATGCCGCGGCAGGGAGGCGATCTGTACTGCTCGGTCCGCGGGAAACCTGGGTTTAAAGACTCGGGACTGGGAAGCAGGGAATGAGAGTAGGGGGAAGAGGAAACCCATGGGGGCCACCCCCGCCATTCTAGCCGTTCTCCTTCCTTCTCTAATCCAGAAAACTTTGGTCACAGTGGTCAGGGAGGTGCAGGCCCGCGGTCCGGACAGCCAACCACCCGGGGTCCCCTTCATCTGATGCGCCTCCTGGACGGGCGCCCGCGCTCGACGGACCAGCTCCCCGAAAGAGAGCGCGCGGGCTGCTGCTACGTACGGTTGTTGGGGTCGCTGGTGTGCTGGTTGAGCGGGATGATCTCCATGCGCTGCTGGCCGTACAGGTAATAGTCCAGCTCCTCCGCGCTGCAGCGGAAGCGCGGGACACCCCGGCCGTCCCCGCCACTGCCTCCGCACTTGGAGGGCCCCGGGCCCGAGGTGGCGCCGAGGCACAGGTCCTTGGGGGGCAGAGGCTCCGCGGCGACGGTGGCCAGAGGCGCGAACACCGGCAGCTGCGCCACCGGCAGGGCCGAGAGACCGGCCAGCGCGGCGGCGGCGGCAGCGGCGGCAGCAGCAGCGCAGGAGGAGGCAGAGGAGGCCGAGGTGGAGGAGGAAGCCGGAGTGGACGAGGCGGAGGAGAGCGAGGCCGGCCGCGGCCGCAGGCTGTCTGGCTGGGGCTCAGCGCGCTCCGGTGGTGGCGGTGGCTGGAGAGGCTGTGGTGCGCCCAGGGGACCCGCGGCACCGCCGCCCTTGAGCGGGCCTCCGCCCCCGTGCGGGAAGAGTTGCTGCCAGTGTTGCAGATAAGCTGGGTCCACTTTGAGGAAGGCCGAGCCGCCGGGATCTCCGGGCTTCAGCATGTCCAACGATTCAAGCTGGGGACAGAGGGCAAAGAGATGGGTGCGCGTGAGCCGGACTCAGGGCCTGGTGCGAGAGGGGCGGGGAGGACCTCAGCCAAGACCCTGGAGCGAAGAGTTTGAGTCCTTGGCTCCGCCGGCGGCAGCGGAGTTTGGCGGCTCCCTCTTCCCAACTCGGTTGGGGCGCAAAGTTTACTCTGAAGCCGCGGCGTCGCGCGGGGGTAGCTGTGTGCACCCTGCCTTGCCTCCCGGCCCGAGGCGCCCAGCGCCCACCCTGCGCTGTCGAAGCCCGGCGAGAGGGCGCTTCCCCGCGGAATTCCGCGGCAGGACTCAGCCCCCGCCCTCTGCCGGCGCTCGAAGCCGACCCGAGCCCGAGCCCGAGTGGCGCAGCGCCTGAGCCTGAGCCGCGCTGGCCTCCGGCGCCAGGAGGCGGGACAGTCTCGCCCCACACCGCCCCCCGCCCCCAGCGCGGGACCTCCAGCCTCCTATTTCCGCGGCCCAAGACCCTCAGCCCTAGACGAGCCACGCTTACCGGAAAACTCGGAGCTGCCTGGCGGGTTTGTGCGTGCGTGCGTGTGTCTGTCTTGGCGAGCGTGCAGGAGAGTATGTGCCCCCGGTACGCTACATGCCCCTGGGCAGCGCAGGAGCAAAGCGCTAGAGATCCGGCTCCCCGGGACCCTCCGGGGCCACAAGCCAGGGATGTGGTGGAGGCCTGCGGGCGGCGTGAGAGCAGTTACTCCGAGTGCGGGAGTGCGGGGCGGTCCAAGGCGCCGGACCGAGCAGCGGCGGCGGGCTCTTGGCCGCTGCCGCGTCCCGGCTCCTCCGCTCCACGCTCTGGCAGCCTCCCGGCTGGACACGTGGGTTTTACGACAGCACAAAATACAAGTGTGTGTGCATGTGTGTGTGAGAGAGAGAAAGAGAGAGAGGAGAGATGGGGGTGGGAGGGAGGCGGGAGGCAGGCCAGAAGAACCAAGGGGAGGGGAGAGGGAAGAAGGAAGTTCTAACTCGAGTGTATCCACACACAGATCTTGCGCCTCTCTCGCACAAATACCCCCTCTGCCCTCCCACCCCCCACTTTTTTTTTTTTTGGCGTGACGTCTCCGGTTCGCCTGTTGTCTCTTTCTGCCCATGATATATCTTTTCTAGGTGCCGGCTCACTGCCCTGGTCCTGGAAGCAGTGGAAACGCGGAAACCGGAACGCATCTCGGCACTCGCTCGGGTGTCGGCATCCGGGCGAGCGCGCGCGGCCGGGCGAGTGGGACCAAGTCCCGGCAGTGGGTTTGCGCTTTTGCCGGGCTCAGTTTTTCTCAGGAGTACTGCTGGGTGCCAGAGTCGACTAGCCCGCCACGCAATCTCTAACATAAATCTTGGTGGAGGTGGGCGTGAAGGGGGAGTCCGGGGTGGGGTGGGTTGCAAGCTGGAATGAAATTCAGTCGGCAGTCGAGAAGGCTGTCTTTGAGAGGTGGAAGGCGTGAGACCGAGAGGGTCTATAAAGGGCACCGGTCCTGGCGGGACTCAGGCCTGGCCGCGGGGCTGAAAGGAGGCTGCAGTGGAGTCTCACAGCGCCCAGCCCTCAGCCCACCCGCTCTCGAGTGCTCTTCCTGGGAGGCTGGCTCCTTCTCCCTTTTGGCATGCAAGGCAAGTATCCCGAGCTACGTCTGGTGGTACAAGTGCTCCGGACACAGGCGAGGCTTATTTGCCTTTGGCTGCCCGGGGTTGCCCCGGAGGGGACCCTCGCCCCCCAAAACCTGGTGTTCGAGGTACGGGGTGGGAGCGCAACCCCACCCCCATCTTACCTCCTCCCCGCGCCTCAGACCGTGGCAGCCCTTCCAGGCATGGTTTCACATCCAAGGATTAGACACCCGCCACCCCCAGCTCTATAAGGCATTCACAGAAGTCAGGTAGGCAGAGGGCTCCGGACCGGCTCGGGCGCTTTCCCATCACCGGAGTTCTGTCCATACCTCACAGAGAAGAAATAACATTCATCTCCCCCACCCCGCAAAAACAAACCAATTTATTTAGCACCTGCCACTCTGAACAATTAATAGCCATTCTTTCCTGATTTCCGCTTGTTTCTTTTTGTCTTCCCACCACTCATTTCTTCTGAGCCTGGGAAACGCGCTGTTTAGACTGTCCGGTCTCACGCAGGATGCCTCGGTGCTGGTTGGTACGGAGTTGGACCGAAAATATTTTGACTGGCGTCGCCGTGACAAGGTCATCAGTCATCCCTGAATAGATTGATAGTACCGAAGTTTAAGGCAAACACCGCTAGGGAAAACCCACGGTGCTGTGGACCCCCGAGGCGAGTCACTCAGTCTCCACCGACTTTGAACGACTCCATCGGGAGGAGAGGGGGAAGGGCCAGGCCCCTTTAATTCATCTGCCCGCGGACTGCCGAAGAGCAGCCTCCGTTGGGCCAAGGGAGAAGAGTCATACTGTCTTTCTCATATTCTTTTCCTCTGTTCTCTGGAACAAAGACAGCACCGAGGCTCCGCGCCCGGACACTGCAGCAGCGGTCCTGCCGCCTCCTTGTTTCTGAGCAAACCCGCTACTTAACAAGTGCTCGGTCCCCAGAACTAGCCGTCCCGAAGAACTCCTCCTAAAACTGCCCTCCAAACACACTTCAAAATCTCAGGATTTGGGAACTGGCAACTACTGGCAACTACTCCCAAGGCCTCTTGCCGCCCACACTCTGGGAAGCCCGAGAGTTCCCTTCCTAATAAGACTAGCTGACCGTCTGTGAGAGCTTTCGACAGGCCAGGCGCGGGAAGAAGCTTCAAGTCCGCCCTGCAACCACGCGGAGAAAGCTTTATCATTCACCCCATATTACAGATGGGGACACTGAGGCTTAGTAAGGTAGATTGCCTGAGGTCACATTAATGAGTGATGGAGGCAGATTCAAACCCCAGTCAGTGAGACACAAAGTGCATCTTCCTGACCACACTAGTCCGGAAGGACTGACGCCAGATGTGTACTGGGACACCATGGGGGGAGATTTGGCTCCTCTTGCTGCGCGGGGGTTGGGGGCACGGGGAGAAGTAGAAACTAGCCGAGCCCATTTCTCCTTCTCCTCTCCCCTGCGGTATTCCTGACCTGCCAGATTTGAGTACCACCCTCCACCCCCAGCGGCCCCAGCGTGCTCGCGTCTTGAGACAAAGGGACCCAGGGCCCAAAGGTCTTAGGGAACCAAGGGTTAGCTAAAGGAGTGGGTTAACGTTAAAGGGGGCGCTCAGAAGGTCGGGAAGTCCAGGAGCGCACGAAAAGCTCTCGAGGGAAGGGTCGCAGGGATCCGAGCCTCCCCAGCAGGCCCGTGAGGTGGGGCGGGGCCCTAGCTCCCACCGTGATCTGCGCGAGGTCGGCAGGGGCTTAGCTGGGGCAGAGGGTCAGCGCAGTCCCACCCCGGGGCGCACCGTCGCTGCCTACTTGCTGCTACCCGGGGACAGCAGGCTCTCCGGGCCATTTTCCGCGGACTTCTTTGTCTCAGACCACCCTGTCATGTCTCGGAAGTTTTAAAAAAGTGAGCCCACCGGCCTGCACCCCCTCAAATCCGCACCCCTGGTCTTCATTATTTAGAAGACCAATGAAACAAATCACTTCGATCACTTAGGAAGCGATCAAACCTTTATAAAAATCCATCGCTCCCAAATCGATGGGTGAATATTTGCTGGGAATTTGTTCCAGAGGAATAAATAAGGAGCGTGAGTGTATTAAATGCAAACGGGGGACACGGTGGTGTTTTTCTTCATTGATTAATGACCTCTAAAATAAAACAAGTGGGAAGAGGAGCCAGGATCGATAAATTAACTACCCAAATTCATCATTTTCTCGAGCATTTTTTTTCCCCCAGAAAATTATCCTTGGGAAGCCATTGGACCCTTAAGCTTGGAGGGGGAACTGGTGGGTGGGGATGGGGAAAGGGCAGAGAGGGAGAGGCAAGAAGGGGCAGAAAAGCAAAAAGAGAATTCTTTCCCGGGGACTCCCTATCTGATTTCGTTTGACATACAGTTTTAAAGTTTGCCTTTTATATAAAAAAATTTTTTTCCTAATGGAGGAGGGGAACAAATGGTCGGTTGCCTTTGACAGGACTCCAATAAAGAATTCAGCAGCTCTCCTCTCTGCCCTCCATGCTCCCTCTTCCAGGTTTAAGGTCATGGGTGACTGAGTTAATAATTCATTAATACAGACATTTATTCAGAAAGGTTCTCTGAGATCCACTCTCCTGGCCTCCTCCCAGAGATTTATTTTCCTGGGAAATGAATGGGGGTGGGAGGGACTGCAGGTGAAAAAAGGGGAGGAGAAAAAGGAAAAAGGAGGCTGGACCCAGGAAGGATCTTTGTATATTTAGCCAGATTAGTGGACAGATGCCTCTACCCTGCTGTTAAATACCTGGCTGAAAACGTGGCATCCAAACTGCACAGGGACTCTGCCTCTAGCAGTGCTTTCCCCTACTTTTACATCTGTTCATTCACATTCGTTCTGAAAACGCCATCCCTCCATTCTTTCGGAAGGGGGGAGCCACCTAACTGAGGACTTGGGAGTGCAGGCAAAAGAAGGGAACCTCTGAAAGGAGACTACCCACCTCCCACCCCCCCTCCAACCCCTATGACGTTCCCAAAGAGGAGCTTTGCAACTTGCCCAGACCTGGGGTCCCAAGGAGGCTCCCCACTCCTAAGGGAACAAGCAGCTTCTGGTGGGCATTCTGTCTCCTCAGAAAGGGGCTGTGGGGGCCTTAAAGCAAGATGAACCCAAAAAAGTCCAGATCCCCATGAAGATGACTTTGTAGGGGGT
>NW_011494807.1:3306135-3351687 GCF_000754665.1 Bison bison bison | reverse complement strand
GGGGTAGAGACAGAATAAATAATAAATAAGTAATTGTCAGATGGGAAGAAGTGTTATGGAGAGCAGGACAGAAAGGATGAGAGGCAAGATGAGAGCAGTAGGTGGAGAGTGTCACTGTGTTAAATCTAGTGGTCAGAGAAGGCTTCTCTCATAGATGAAATATGGGTGGAGAGTTAAACAAGAGGATGCCAGTTTTGTGCCTGGAGTGGGGACATTCCCTGGCGTAACCTGTGGCTCAGTGGTGAACACTGTGAAAAGGGCTTCCCCAAAGAGCACCCAAGATATTGGAGAAGGCTCCTGCCTCATCAACCTCTGGCCACACTTGGTCCCCCTTGCTCCTACCTCTTCCCACCTGGTTCCCACAAGATGCTATGAGCTACTCAGTATCCTTTCAAATACATCCATTCACTATTAATATCAGCTGAAGTCACCTTCGCTGCTGGTGACTTAAACGTTACACAGTGACCTATTCCAAACTGCCCTGAGCCGCAGTTTCTTCCATGGTCAAAAAAGAGGATGGCACTAATGTAGCTGTCTACTCTAAGCTCTTTCGTAAGCAACTCTCCAATTCTGCCCTCCCTCTGCACTACCCATTTTCTACCCCCACCCCCTGGATGCCATGAATCTAAGGCGTGTGGGGTGAAGAATGTATTTGAGAAACTCACACCATTTACTTGAATCACTGCCCTCTTCCAATTGATCCCTTTGCACCTTCACTTGTTTGTCCTTACTCAGTTTTAGAAAACAGTGCCAGCTACCTTCAGAAAGCTGAAGTGTGAGGAGGAAGATACAGGAGAAGAAGATGCGTTAGAGCTTAGCCCCGACAAGTCAACTCTTCCCACAAAGCTGCATGAATGCCTCTGTTTTTCTGAGGCCTTGGCAGTTTTGTACATGTCATCTCCTCGGCTTTCCTCCTGTCGCAACCATCCTGGGAAGGCATGCTCCTCACTTGGCCAGGTCGAAGATGGCCTTTGGGGCTGAGGCACGGAGCTCAGTCTATCTTCCAACCACTCTCCCGTCCTCCGTCCTCTGCCAAGATCACAGACAGCACCTGTTCACTTCACTTGAATGCAGCCCAACCCTCCAGCTCTTCTCATCCTGGTCACCCGACAGCTGTCACTCAAACAATGCTTGTCAGCCACCCCAGACCTGATTTGGATTTGACCTACTGACCTCAAGGTGGAAGGCTCCACAGTCCATTACAAATCCCCAGGGGCTGATTCATTCTCCCAGGAAAGTCTCTAAATATATCCTTTCCATTTGCAGGGAAATCAGCTATTATTTGCAAAGGCTTCATGCAGTTTAAAACACAGTTTAGTCCCATAAAGATTTAATGAATACCCAATGTGTGAAAAACGGCTGCTCTTTTTAAAAAATAATTCTTGGTAAGTAAAGGAAAAGAGTAAAAATTAGACAAGGGGAACTGGCCCTTCAGAAACTCATATTTTCCCTTCATTATCTCCTTTGCAGCCACTTGTCCCCTCATACTTTATTCTTCATTTTTCAAAGAATCTCTAAGAAGAGACAAGCCCAATAGAAGTTACCTACTTACAAAGTAACAGCTACAAATAATATCTAATGAGCACCTACTGTGTGCAAGCAACTATTGGTAGGGATGTTTAGGACAATCTCCTACGAAATTCTTCCAGCAAATGCTACCTGGTTCTAATACAATCTTCCTTTGGTGACCAGTTTGTCACCTCAGTTGAAGCCTGTAGGCTTTAAATTATAATCAGGATGAGGCAAGCATATTGCCATGCATCTGTTTGAAATTAGGAACATATGCTATGGTTGATTCACATTCTGAGGGTTGGTGGGTCCTAGTGCGTGGTGAATTCCCTGAGTGCTCAACAACAGTCTCTAGGAGCCAGGATGGCCTACAGGTAGCCTCAGAAGTGAAGGGGCCCTGAGGCCTTCCGCCCCACCAGCCAGCCTGAGGAAACAGGACGCATAGTCCCACAGAGGCTCTTATGAATGTCTATGGGAACCCTGGAAGCTTGTCTGCTCCCTCAGCCTACCCTCTCCTGTGTGGACTAGTGCCCACCCTTGCCCTCCTCTGAGTTAGTGGGTCAGATGATGACACGGAGGCTTATTATTATTGCATTATTTTTGGTGAGTTTCTGTTCACTGTGTAAGAGCCTCTCAGTTAAAATAATAACAACAACCTATTCTCAGCTTCCTTTTTGGAACCAGAAAACTTCTCTTTAAAATAAAGACATTATGGAAGTTGTTGTGTGTGCATGTGTGCTAAGTCACTTCAGTTGCGTCTGACTTTTTGTTGACCCCATGGACTGTATAGCCCACCAGGCTCCTCTGTCCAGGGCAAGAATACTGGAGGGGGTTGCTCTGCCCTCCTCCAGGGGATCTTCCTGACCCAGAGATTGAACATTGCAATGCACATCTCTTGCATTGCAGGAAGATTCTTTACCAGAGAAGCCTGGAAGTTGCTGTGGGGAAAACCAAAAGAGTGTAAATTGCAGTGCCAGTGTCTTTAAGAATCTTATACTGGGGAAATCTTTCAAGAACTCAGCTTTCCCTCTCTAGTTCTTAGGACCTGGAACCAGTGCGTGGCATAACAGATCAGAAGAGGAAGCCACCACTTTAGGTGAGGAGAAGATCAAGCAAAGTTTCACAAATGAGATGAGCCATAAAATTTCCCCCTGCATTCAGGCAGGGAAAGAGGAACTGAGGAAAGGGATCTTAGATCAGGAGAGCCGCCTGAGCAAATGAACTGTCTGTACAAATAAACTGGGAGCCCTGGTGACCTTTTTCTCCATTCATGACAATAACGATTGTCTGGCTGACTGCTTCCTCTCAAAGGCCCAGAACACCATCTCCTTGGGGGGCCCTGCAGTCATATTCCATAGAGTCAGAAAGATGTGTTTATGAGAGCATCCTGACCCAATATGCTCAAGTTCAAGTCTGAAATCAACTCACAATTAAGATAATTGAAAACCAGTTGAAGGTTCCAAGATGAAGCCATCAGCACAGAGGACACTGCACTGGACAAAGATTTGGCAAGTTCAACATGCCATTTTCTGGATGGTATAAGCTATGATGTTCTGAACTACTCTTTTTATTTTTTAATTAATTAATTTAATTGGAGGATAATTACAATATTGTGATTTTTTTTTTTGCCATATATCAACATGAGTCAGTCACAGGTATACATGTGTCCGCCCACATCCTGAACCCCCTTTCCACCTCCCTCCCCACCCTATCCCTCTGGGTTGTCCCAGAGCACTGGCTTTGGGTACCTTGCTCCATGCATCCATCAACCTTGCACTGATCATCCGTTTTACATACGGTAATGTTTCAAAGCTATTCTCTCAAATCATCTCACCCTCACTTTCTCCCACTGAGTCCAAAAGTTTTGAACTGCTCTTTTTAAACTGTAAAGAATTATGCAAAAAAATGTATAATATACATTTATCATATATATAAATATATGTGTGTGTATATATATATATATGAGAGAGTGATCTAGATCCCTCTGAAGTAAAAATAATACAGGAAAATATTTTAGAACAAGCAGATATGCTTTTTGAGGATTCTGACAGACTATGTTTAATTCTTCTTTTAAAGAAAAAAAAAGGAATTACAGAAAAATGACAAGATTCTTGACTCTCAAAGGAAAAAAAATCATTTTTTTCATTGACAAGACTGCTGGGTTCTTAAATAGAACTTTTTAAAAGGCTATGCATTCTTAGTTCATTTTTATAACACAGTAATTGACAAGTGACACTGAAACATTGTTTGGAAAATTAATATTCTAAGAATTCAGTGCCTAACAATTTGGCTTTTTAAAATATTGCTAGGTTTGACCATGTTCTGGGCATTTCCTTCTTGTCTGTCTACACTGACAAGCATTTTCAACTGAAACATATGTTTAGGTAGACAAGTATTTTATTTGGCAGCAACCTAATAGTTTAAGTATAGATTTCAAAGTTAAATGTGTGCTCCATAAGCCAATGTCTTCAAACAGCAGCATTTCTCACAATTTGTTTCCTCAAAATAAATGTTTGTCTTGGAGCCAGCAGAGGCGGCCAAGCATTCCAGAAAACTTCTTCCATACATCCATCACTACTCTTCCGTCACCTTCAAGATTCTCTACTGGTCACATGCCTTACAGATTTCCCTGGGTTGCTTTACAAGGCTAACCCCCAAAATGCTTTGTAAGACAAGGGCAAGCATTTTCAAAATGATTTTTTTTTCTTGGTAAAAATGGCTCAGATAACACATGCACATTTAGCAATGTTTCATTTCATTTTTGTAGATGCTATTTTATTTGTGATCTGATTGTTGGTTCCATCCGTCTTCTCATTTCTGGATACATATTTGTGAAAGTGGGTAGCATAGGGCCCTCTACTCTCTGCTCCCCATAGACCTCATCTGTAAATCCCTGGTGTTGTTATGAGCATTCAATGTGTTAGTCCTGGAAAAAAAATATATTTAGAGCATAGAAAGCACTCTCTCGGAAAAGGCAATGGCACCCCATTCCAGTACTTTTGCCTAGAAAATCCCATGGACAGAGGAGCCTGGTAGGCTGCAGTCCATGGGGTCGCGAAGAGTGGGACACGACTGAGCGACTTCACTTTCGCTTTTCACATTCATGCATTGGAGAAGGAAATGGCAACCCACTCCAGTGTTCTTGCCTGGAGAATCCCAGGGACGGGGGAGCCTGGTGGGCTGCCGTCTATGGGGTCGCACAGAGTCGGACACGACTGAAGCGACTTAGCAGCAGCAGCAGCAGCAACAAGCGCTCTCTATATGTTTTATCTTATTATGTACAATGCCTTTTAAAAATTGTTTAAGATTTATTTCCACTACATTTTGGTTTCGTGGAGGTAACTCCAGTTAATATGTATGGCTCAGCAATTGACACACAGCATGCAGACAGAAACGGTTAATTGTTCAGTTGCTTGTCTTGTTCGCCTTCCCACTTCCACAGTGTTGAGACACTTGGCTCTAAGGACAGTTGGCAGTTCCAAAATTATGCTGCTAGTTTCCTTATTCAACCCCTGCTAAAAATCAAGGCTGATTATATTTTTATCTCTAAATGTTTATGAATCACAACACTATCCACATAGAGACTGTGTTGTCAGAAGAGTTAATGTGCCATCTTTACCACAGACCTCATCCTTTCTCTTGCAACTCGATTCCAGTCACTTTCAAGATAATTATGCTGATGTTTGGGCTGAACCCTTAAATGCACATTTACTTTTTTGGCTGAAGCTATTCTCTTATATTCTCTGTCTATGACTGTAAGAAAAAGCTAGATATGAAGTCAATAACTATGATTGAGAATATATATATTTCACACAAAAAGAAATGCCTCAGGAGAAAAATATGCCATTCAAAGTCTGTAAGAAGTAGGCTAAGTAGCTGGTTACTTTCTTGATCATTAGGACACTCAGAATTAACTGGTTAACTTAACACACTCAGATTCACAACCAGATTCACAACTGGTTAACTTAACACACTCAGATTCACAGCCTTTTTCTGTTGCCAGAAAAAGGATGGAGTTTTAAGATAAAGATAAATACTTTCAACTAAAATTTATTGAGCACAGACTGTGACAAATCGTGGATTGTTTTTCACGTATTATTTCATGTAATATTCACTTTGATATGAGTTACTTTATTTTTTAAATTTATTTTAATTGGAGGATATGAGTTACTTTTTAAGGGAAACACTTAGCTTTTTTCTTTATAGTTTTACTACCTAAGAGTGCATATCTAAATAATATACTTCATTTCACATGTTTTGGAACTTGATGAATAGAATCATACTGTTCCTTTCTTTAGAATCTTGCTCTTTTTGCTCAAAATTATATTTGTAAAGTTTATCCACATTGTTGTGTGACACAGCTCATTCATTTTTAATGCTGCATATTGTAAGAATATACTCTTATTGTTGTTTTCATTATTTGGTTATTATGAAAAATGCCCCTATGAACATTCTTGGACCTGTATGCTGTTACATGTATGTGTGAGGTTCTGTATGGTGTAGACCCATGGGTGAATTTGGTGGATCATAGGGTTTATATATTTTAAACTTTACTAGAAAGTACCAAACTGTTTTCCAAAATAGTTACATTAATTTGTATTCCCACAAGAAATGGAAAGGGGTTCTTTGTATACCACGTCTTGTTAACACTTGGAGTTGTTAGATTTTAAAATGTTTGTCCAACTGGTGGCAGTTTGGGGGGCTTTCCAGGTGGCATTAATGGTACAGAACCTGTCTGCCAATGTAGGAGACATAAGAGACACTGGTTTGATCCCTGAGTCAGGAAGATCCCCTGGAGGAGGACGCAGCAATCCATTCCAGTATTCTTGCCTGGAGAATCCCATGACATTTTGATATTAATTTGCATTTCCCAGATTTCTAATGAGTTAACATCACTGTATTAACAGCCACTGTGGTCACTGGCTATTTCTCTTTTGTGTGGTGCCTACAGATGGCTTTTGCATGTCTTTATCTTGAGTTATATTTTTTAGATCTTAATCTGCAGGGGATTTTTTTCTTCTCATATAGTCTATTTATGAGTTGTCAATTATATGCACTACAGATATCATCCTCCCTTCTGTGACTTACATATTCACTCTCTTTATGGGGTCTTAATATTAAATATAAAAGGTTAATTTTGTGTGAGCAATGTTTAATGCTTAAGACATCTTTCCCTATCCTGAGATCATGAATACATTCTATTTTTTTCCCTAAAAATTATATTGAACTTCAATTTCCAGCCAAGATGGGAAAACAGGGACTGCATTTACCCTCCTGTCCAAAAGAACTGAGAAACTGAACAAAATATATGACAATCATTGCCAAAACAGTAACATCAGGCCATGAAGGACAGTGATCCTGAGAGGTCAAACACAAATGAGACAAGCTCTTTCACTCTCCCAGCCTACTGCCTTGAGATAGCTTCCAGGACACAGCTCAAGGGAGGAAGAAACCAGGGGAGACCAGCAGACCCTCTGAGTAGAGGAGACAGAGTCAAGATTCCGGGGAGTCCAAGGTGGCTCGAGTTTGCAGAATGGGGGACTCAAGAGAGAGCTACTGCTGATCGGTGTGAAGCACAAAAGTTTTTAACTTTGACCAATTTATCAATTGTCTCTTTTGTCATTGGGCTTTTAGTGTCATTTTGTGATCAAAGTCATAAAGATTTACTCATTTTTTTTCCTTCTAAGTTATCTAGTTAACTCTTACATTTAAGTCTCTGATCTATCTTGAGTTATCTTGTGTTTGATGTGAGATAGGGGTCCAACTTCATTCTTTTGCATGTAGAAATCCAATTTCTGAGCACCATATGTCCAAGATTATTCTTTCACTATTGAACAGTCTTGGCATCCTTGTGGACAATCAGCTGACCATAAATGTTTATTTCTGAACTCTCAATTTTATTCCACAGATTTATATATCTATCCTTATGCTAGTATTAGTGAAGTGAGTGAAGTCACTCAGTCATGTCCGACTCTTTGCGACCCCATGGACTGTAGCCCACCAGGCTCCTCGGTCCATGGACCTTTCCAGGCATGAATACTGGAGTGGGTTGCCATTTCCTTCTCTAGGGGATCTTCCCAACCCAGGGATCGAACCTGGGTCTCCCACATTGTACACAGACGCTTTACCATCTAGGCTAGCGTCTTAATTATTGCAGCTATGTTTTAAGTTTTGCAGTAAGTATGAATCTTCAAACTTCACTATTCTTTTTCGAGATTTTTTTTTTCTTTGCTATTCTGGGCCTCTTGAATTTCCATATGAGTTTGAAGATCAGCCTGTCAAATCCTGCAAAAAAGCCACCTGAAGTTTTGGTGTGTGTGTGCTTAAGTCACTCAGTCATGTCTGACTCTTTGCAACCCCATGGACTGTAACCCGCTAGGCTCCTCTGTCCATGGGGAGTCTCCAGGCAAGAACATTGGAATGGGTTTCCATGCCCTCCTCCAGGGGATCTTCCCAACCCGGGGATCAAACCCAGGTCTCCCACATTGCAGGTGAATTCTTAACTGTCTGAGCCACCAAGAAGGGCCAAGAATACTGGAGTGGGGAGCCTATCCCTTCTCCAGCGGAACTTCCTGACCTAGGAATCAAGTTAGGGTCTCCTGCATTGCAGGCGGATTCTTTACCATCTGAACTACCTGGGAAGTTTTGGTAGGGATTGTTGAATCTGTAGATCAGTTTGGGGAGTACTGTAATTTAGTAATATTAGGTCATCCGATATAGAAACATGAGATCTTTTTTCCATTTATTTGTCTTTAATTTCATTCAACAATTTCTTATAGTTTTCATTTATAAGTCTTACACTTCTTCTGTTAAATTTATTTCTAAGTATTTATTCTTTTTAATGCATTTACAAGTGGAATTGTTTTCTTAATTACACTTTTGCATTATTCATTGCTATGTATAGAAATACAATTGATTTTTTATGTTGATCTGGTACCTTGCCACCTTGTTGCTGAACTTAGTTAATTCTAATAGCTTAAAAAAATTTATTAGTTCTAACAGTTATTCTGATTCCTTAGGATTTTCTATACAAGATTATGTCATTTGCTAATAGAGACAGTTTTACTTTTGACTTTCCTATCTGGATGCCTTTTCTTTCTTTCTCTTGCCTGGTTGCCTTGGCTAGAACCTCCCGGACAATATTGAATAGGAGGAGTGAGAGTGACCATCCTTGTCTTTTTTTCTGATCATGGAGGGAAAGTAGTCAGTCTTTCACTAGGTTAGCTGGAATTTTTCATAGATGGCCTCTGTTTGATCAACTTCCTTCCCTTTCCAAGTTTTTCAGGGCTTTTTAAAAACTCTTTTAAAGATACATAATTTTATTTATTTAACTTTTTATGGCTGCCGCTGGGTCTTTGTTGCTACGTGTGGGCTTTTTTCTAGTTACAGCAAGCAGGGGCTACTCTTTGTTGTGGTGTGTGAGCTTCTGATTGCAGTGCTCCTCTTGTTATGGAGCAGGCTCGAGGTGCACAGGCTTTAGTAGTCGTGGCACATGGGCTCAGTCGTGGCACACGGGCTCAGTTGTTGCAGTGCATGGGCTTAGTTGCTCTGTGGCATGTGGGGTTTTCCCAGACCAAGGATCAAACCAGTGTCCCCTGCATTGCAAGGTGGACTCTTAACCACTGATCACCAGAGAAGCCCCTTTCAGAGTTTTTCATTTGTTTGTTTACCATGAATGATTTTTTTCAGATCCACTGAGATGATCATGTGATTTTGACCTTTTTTCTATTGATACAGTGTGTTACATTGGTTTTTTGGATGTTAAGCCAATCTTATATTTGCTTTTATGTTTTCTATATGAACTATAAAATTAGCTTTTGGAATTTTACTAAGTTAAACTTAATCTTTAAATTAAGATAACTGAATAAACACCTTTATGGTATTTAGACAACCTACCCAAGAATATGGCATGCCTTTCTATTTCCTCATGTCTTTTCCTGTGTCTTTGTGTTTTAAAGTTTTCTTTATGTGCATCTTGCATAAATTTTGTTTGGTTTATCTTAAAGAGTTTTAGCTTTCTTACTATTGCAAATGGGGCTTTTCTTCAATTATATCTTCCATCTATATAGTTTTTACATATGACAGTGACTAAATATCTAATTTCATTTTATAACAAGTTGATGGTCTGAATTCCCTTATTATTTGCAGCAGTTTTTCTGCTGATTTTCTCATTGTTTTCCAGGTGTAGAATCATAGTATCTACAAATAATTATTTTATCTCCTGCTTCGCAATGTTTCATATTTATGATTTCTTTCTCATATGTAGTTGCATTGTTTAGTGTCACCAAAATATTATTAAATAATGATAGTAACAGTGATTCCCTCTGAAGCATGATGCTAGTTTTAGAATATACCTTTCTAATAGTTTTTATATTGAGAGGTAGTAGAAGTATAATGGTTAAGAGCATGAACTCTGGAGTCTGGATGACTAGGTTGAAATCTAATCTATACAACTTATTAAATGCATAAATCCAAAGGGCTCAATTTTTCATTTCAAAAAGTGGGTTGATAAAAATTTATCTGATAAAGTTGTTTTGAGGACTATATGAATTATATGTATATAAAATATGTGTGCTCAGTCGTACCTGACTCTTTGTGATACCATGGACTGTAGCCTGCCTCTGTCCTTGGGATTCTCCAGGCAAGAATACTGGAGCACGTTGCCATCTCCTACTCCAGGGTATCTTCCTGACCCAGGGATTGAACCCACATTTCCTATGTCGCCTGTATTGGCAGGCGGATATTTTACCAGTGTGCCACCTGGGAAACCAGCGGTAAGTACTGTACTGAGCTTACAATAGGGCCTGGCACATAGTAAGTGCGATATAAGTGTTCGTTATGGCATCATTATATCTTTATATAGTAGGTTTGTTCTTCTCATTTAAAATTGTTTGTGAGAACAATAACCTCCGGAGAGAGTGTGGAGAGAAGAGAACCCTCCTACACTGTTGGTGGGAATGTAAATTGGTATAACCACTATGGAGAACAGTATGGAGGTTCCTTAAAAAACTAAAAATAGAGCTACCAAATGGGGTAGAGCTATCTTATGACCTTGCAATCTCACTCCTGGGCATATATCCAGAGAAAAACATGATCCAAACGGATACATGCACCCCAGTGTTCATTGCAGCACTATTTACAACAGCCAAGAAGTGAAAGCAACCTAAATGTCTATCAACAAAGGAATGGATAAAGAAAAGGTAGTATATATATACAATGAAACATTACTCAGCCATTAAAAGAATGAAATAATGTCATTTGCAGCAACAAGGACGGACCTAGAGAGTGTCATACTGAGTGAAGGAAGTTAGAGAAGGAAAAAATATTGTATGATATCCTTTATATGTGGAATCTAAAAAGAAATAATACAAATGAGCTTACTTACAAAACAGAAAGAGACTCACAGACTTAGAAAACAAACTTGTGGGTGCTGGGGAGAAGGGATAGTTAGGGAGTTTGGGATGGTTGTGTACACAGTGCTGTATTTAAAATGGATAACCAACAAGGACTTACTGTAGAGCATATGGAACTCTGTGCAATGGTGTGTGCCAGCCTGGATGGGAGGGGTGTTTGGGGGAGAATGGATACACGTATATGCATGGCTGAGTTTCTTTGCTGCTCACCTGAAACTATCACAACATTGTTAACTGGCTACACCCCAATACAAAACAAAAAGTTCAAAGTGTGGGAAAAAATTGTCTGGGAATTTGGATATGTAACTGGTGCAAAGTGTTTAAGAGAAATATACTTGGTTAAATATGTGAATTATTTGGATGTTAATCAAAAAATAAATAAAAATAACTGCCTTCAACTTTATGTAAAATGACTAGAGTTATAAATGAAATCCATCTGTGCCCTGAGCCGTATCCTCAGCCCTTCCTACAGTTTAGGCACCTGAGCCAGTACATAGTCCTTTCTAAATGAACCGCTGCGCACAAGGCTTTCTCTCATTGGCACACCCTGTTTGATTCGTTTACCCATGTAAACGTATATCAGAAAATTCTTCAGTGTTTCACGTATGGTTAGGAAAATCAGACATTGACCCCTTTGCTCATTTTCCTGTCCCCTCCCCCCATGGCCTATCAAAGAGGTCATCTTATTCAGGGTTCATCTCCACCCTGCACTCCCAGACACGCCAACTGACTATTGGGGAATGGTGAAATCCTGAGCTGTCTTAAGTTTGTTGCAACAGTATCACATTTATATTCAAGAGTGCCAGTGGTTCTCAAACCTGTAGTGAATAAAGTCAAAAGGTGCTGTTTCTTTCAGATTCTTTCATCAGTCTGGTCCTGATCTAATTTGACTTTCACTTCCTACAACACCACACATGGCCCTTTTCCTCTCGCCAGAATGGTCTCTCCACTCTCCCCTATAAACCATTATCATTTATAACCTTCTGCCTTAGCTTATCCTGTATTTTCTGCTTTGACTTTCCTTTTCTTTATTCCATACCTGCCAAAGGCCCCTATTTTAGGGTCCTGCTCACGTCCTTCTGTATCCAGGTAGCCCCCACTGCTCACACTTACCTTCCCTGATCTCCTTTAGCTCCTTCTCTCTAGGTCATGTTTTTGGTGCTGAAACTCTGAACTACAACATATTGCACTAAACTCAAAAATATGTGCTAGATTTCTCTCTCAAAGAAAGCAGTAAGTTTCTGGAGGACAGGGATTATGACTAACCTTTATCTGTATACAGTGCTCAGTACCTGCCATGCCACATGGCACACAGAGGCTCTCATCAAATACTGCTGAGTCACTGTCAAATGAGTGAATGCTTTAGTGAGTGAATGAATGAAGAAGGGTGCACATAAATGCATGTACAAGTGAATGAATGGATTATCCCCAAGGTCCCACCACATGGAGGCGTGTCAGAAACAAAACCTGAAGGGTCAAAGCCAGCAGGTGTTCAGAGACCGTGGCAGGGGCAGAAGATGAATCTGGAAGACCAGGAGAGTTTGAATCCACCTCGGCCGCCTGTATCAGGAGTGCTGTCTTTGCCCTAGGTACACAGAGCTCACTCTCTTTTATAATGCCGTGCACAAGTTAACTAAATTATTTCCCCATCCATACCTATTTATACTTCTATATCTTTCCTGAAGAAGAGGGTCTCTGTCTGAGACCCCCACGTGGCCCTCACACAGCCCTCGGGACACAATGAACTTTACCTTCATCAACAGTTCTTCCAATGGAGCAAGTAAAATTAACAGATTCCTTCCTTCAAATAGAAAGATCGATAAAATGATCACATTACCATTATCTCTTACAAATCTTCCCTCTGGTCTAATAATTCCCATTAAGGCCTTATAAGCACAGCAAGAAATATGTGGTCCATTTTCTTTTTAATAGGTAATGACAGCACATGTCTGTGGACTGGCAGAAGGCACTCATATCTCACACCAGAGTGATGCCACGACATTCTAAATGAAGTCCATTGAGTGTAATAATGGTGCAGAGAAATCTTAGTATAAAACATGATGTGATCTAACCAACACAGAGGAAAGAAGCAGGAACTTGGCCAGTCTTAGCAAAACCTCGAATAATCTGAACGAGTAATCAAATGAATTTTGAATTCCATGGCTTTCATGGATTCCACATGAAAAATATACTTTGGAAATAATATAAGCTACATCAGATCCTGGAACAATGGGAGAGTTTCATTTATTAAACACGCCAAATTCACAGATAGAATTCTGAGTCAAAGCTGAGCAAATATATACACTCAAGAGAGAGACCCTGCACAGCTGGATGTTATGGTACTGGGGTAGCAGGGGAATATGGTAGGCCAGGGTAGATGGAGGTCTAATGAGGAAAGAAAAGAGTGAGGACAAAGCACAGGGAATTCCTCTCACTTCTCTGAAGGAACAGAATGCCAGGGCTGGGGAAATTAGCTTAGGCTTAGCAATATAATATAATGTAAAATGTGGTGGAGAAGGAAATGGCAACCCACTCCAGTGTTCTTGCCTGGAAAATCCCAGGGATGGGGGAGCCTGGTGGGCTGCCATCTATGGGGTTGCACAGAGTCGGACATGACTGATGTGACTTAGCAGCAGCAGCAAAATGTGGTGGAGTGGTAAATGGTAGCAATGACAGGAGAGAACATCATTTGGTGTTTGAATCCTCATGAAGTCGCAGGATCAAGGAGAGATGAGACATGAAAGACCAAAAGTGATCCCCACCCCTTCAATGTTGCCATTTGTTATCATGAGGAAAATGAAAGGAAGTTAGATAACTCATTTGATTTTCTATGGGCTGAAACACATTATCTTCATCTCTTTGTCTGGACTGAAATGCAATATGTGTTATATTGGGTTGACTAAAAAGTTCACTTAGGTTTTTATGGAAAAACCTGAATGAACTTTGTGGCCAATCCAAAGTAATATTCAGGATATCCCTTTATAACCAAAAGTAATGGTGGGCAAAAGGAGAGATAGAAGAAAGAGGAATAATTATTAGGGTTTCTCTAGATGACAAGGTAAGTTAGGAGAGAGTTTTCTAGGAATAATTCCCCCCAAAGAGTAGAATTTGAAATGGTTGAAGTGTGCCTAGTTGGAAAGTTCAACACTCACTACTCTCAACTTGTGAGTCTTGAAAGCTTAGATTGAGGCAAGCTGGTTTTAATGATCCATAATTTGTCCTAGACTTGGTTCATAAATTATCCATACTTTCTTTTCATGGAGCACATCTGTACTCTTCACGGGGTGTGAACTTCATTAGACTATTTCCATTCTATAGAAACCAGGCCATTTTACAAGGCACTGTGCCGATCCTGCACAGAATCTGAGCAGTAACCTCACCTGGTGGGTGTCAAGGCAGCTTTTCTACACATTCATGAGGTGCTGTACATCTGAAAGTGCACCAGGGCTCTAGAAAGTTCCAATTATGACTAATGAGCAGCTCACACGCTCTTTGTTACAGGATCCACAGAGCAGCAATAGCTACTAGGTGGAGGGATGAATCAGGCTAACCTATCAGCAGGGGTACCAGCAGAGGCTACCAGGTGATAAAAGGAACAAATGGGTAAGTCCTTGCAGCAGCCAGAAAGGAGAGTGAAACTTCTAAAGTAGATTAGCACATCCAATTAGCAGAGGAGATACAATTTGTCTCTCTCTCACATACAGCATTCCCTCCTCCAACAAACATGCAGATGAGCACCATTTCTGACCAAGCACACTATAAAATCCATGCAATGCCAAGACGAAAGAGGGGGTACCTCCTCATAAGATGTACACAGCCCAGTGATGATGTGCATGCTGTACAAAGGTATCTGGCAGATTCCTTCAGAGGCACTGAGGCAAGTCAAGAAAATGAAGTGATGTACAAGGCAGGTGGCCAATGATATAAGTGACAGATAGATGTAACAGGAATATACGACATTTAAGAAAAAGTAAAAAAAAAAAAATTAACTCTTGATCATGCCTTGGCAAGAGCATAGAAGCAATGGTGGTGTGGGAGGTTGCAATGGGTTGAATAGTGTCTCCTGAAATTCATGTCCACTTGAAAGCTCACAATGTGATCTTATTTGTAAACAAGTTCTTTGCATATGTAAGTATTTAAGATAAGGTCACATTGGATAAGTTCAGTTCAGTTCAGTCGCTCAGTCATGTCTGACTCTTTGAGACTTCATGAATCGTAGCACGCCAGGCCTCCCTGTCCATCACCAACTCCCAGAGTTCACTCAAACTCATGTCCATCCAGTTGGTGATGCCATCCAGCCATCTCATTCTCTGTTGTCCCCTTCTCCCCCTGCCCCAATCCCTCCCAGCATCAGAGTCTTTTCCAATGAGTCAACTCTTCACATGAGGTGGCCAAAGTATTGGAGTTTCAGCTTCAGTATCAGTCCTTCCAATGAACACCCAGGACTGATCTCCTTTAGGATGGATTGGTTGGATCTCCTTGCAGTCCAAGGGACTCTCAAGAGTCTTCTCCAACACCACAGTTCAAAAGCATCAATTCTTCAGTGCTCAGCTTTCTTCACAGTCCAACTCTCACATCCATACATGACCACAGGAAAAACCATAACCTTGACTAGACGGACCTTTGTTGGCAAAGTAATGTCTCTGCTTTTCAATATGCTATCTAGGTTGGTCATAACTTTCCTTCCAAGGAGTAAGCGTCTTTTAATTTCATGGCTGCAATCACCATCTGCAGTGATTTTGGAGCCCCCCAAAATAAAGTCTGACACTGTTTCCCCATCTATTTCCCATGAAGTGATAGGACCAGATGCCACGATCTTAGTTTTCTGAATGTTGAGCTTTAAGCCAACTTTTTCACTCTCCTCTTTCACTTTCATCAAGAGGCTTTTTAGTTCCTCTTCACTTTTTGCCATAAGGGTGGTGTCATCTGCATATCTGAGGTTGTTGATATTTCTCCCGGCAATCTTGATTCCAGCTTGTGGTTCATCCAGCCCAGCATTTCTCATGATGTACTCTGCATAGAAGTTAAATAAGCAGGGTGACAATATACAGCCTTGACGTACTCCTTTTCCTATTTGGAACCAGTCTGTTGTTCCATGTCTAGTTCTAACTGTTGCTTCCTGATCTGCATATAGGTTTCTCAAGAGGCAGGTCAGGTGGTCTGGTATTCCCATCTCTTGAAGAATTTTCCACAGTTTATTGTGATCCACACAGTCAAAGGCTTTGGCATAGTCAATAAAGCAGAAATAGATGTTTAGGTCCTAAATCCTATGATCGATGTCCCTGTAAGCAGGCTGTGTGGAGACAATGACACACAGGAAGACAGCCACAGGAAGATGGAGGCAGAGATTGGAGCTACACTGTCAGAAGTCAAGAGACACCAGGAATCACCAGGAGCTAGAAGAGAAAAGGAAGGATTCTGAAGGCCTCTGAAGGGAGCATGACCCTGCTGACACTTTGGCTTCAGATTTCTGGTCCCTGAACCATGAGTGAAAGAGTAGAGTGAAAAAATTGGCTTAAAACTCAACATTAAAAAAACTAAGATTATGGCATCTGGTCCCATCACTTCATGGCAAATAGATGGAGAAACAGTGGAAACAGAGACTTTAATTTTGGGGGCTCCAAAATCACTGCAGATGGTGACTGCAGCCATGAAATTAAAAGACAACTTGCTCCTTGGAAGAAAAGCTGTGACCAACCTAGACAGCATAATAAAAAACAGAGACATTACTTTGCCAACAAAGGTCCATCTAGTTAAGGCTATGATTTTTCCAGCAGTCATGTATGGATGTGAGAATTGGACCATAAAGAAAGCTGAGCGCTGAAGAATTGATGCTTTTGAATTGTGGTATTGGAGAAGACTCTCGAGAGTCCCTTGGACTGCAGGGAGATCAAACCAGTGAATCCTCAAGGAAGTCAGTCCTGAATATTCACTGGAAGGACTGATGCTGAAGCTGAAACTCCAATACTCTGGCCACCTGATGGGAAGAATAGACTCACTGGAAAAGACCCTGACGCTGGGAAAGATTGAAGGCAGGAGGAGAAGAGGGTGACAGAGGATAAGATGGTTGGATGGCATCACTGACTCAGTGCACATGAGTTTGAGCAAGTTCTGGGAGTTGGTGATGGACAGAGAAGCCTGGAAGGCTGCTGCCCATGGGGTCACAAAGAGTTGGACACACCTGAGCTATTGAACTCAACAGAACTGAACCATGAGAGAAGAAATTTCTTTTACTTCAAGCCACCCAGTTATGGTACTTTGGTAGAGTAACCTGAGAAAACTAATACAGGGATCATGAAAAGAATCACAGTTACATGCAAACAGTAAGCACCGGTTGAAAGAGTGAATGAGAGGATGCAGAGAAAAGGGCACCCTCCCACACTGTTGAGTAGGGCAGCCACTATGCAGAACACTACAGAGGCTCTTTAGAAAACTAAAAACAGAGTTACCATACGATCCTGCCATCCCACTCCTGGGCATATATGTGGAAAAGATGGACATGAGTTTGAGCAAGCTCCAGGAGTTGGTGATGGACAGGGAAACCTGGCATGCTGCATCCATAGGGTCACAAACAGTCAGACACGACTGAGGGACTAGAGTCAACTAAACTACTTCGAAAAGACTGTTGCAGCCCAGTGTTTACAGCTTCACTATTCACAGTAGCCAGGACACGACCGTCGATATATAAATGGACAAAGAAAGTGCGCAATATGTATACAACAGAATATTACTCAGCCATAAAGAAGAATGAAGTAATGCATTTGCAGCATTACTAGGTCATGGTTGGACCTAGAGATTATCATACCAAGTCAGAGAAGGACAAACATCACATGATATCATTTATACGTGGAATCTAAAAAAATGATAGGAATGAACTTACTTACAAAACAGAAATAGATTCACAGACAGAAAACAAACTTATGGGTACCAAAGGGGAAAGGTGGGGAGGGATAAATTAGGAATTTTGGATTAACAGATATACACTACTCCATATAAAATAGATAACCAATAAAGACCTCCTGTATAGCACAGGGAACTATATTCAATATTGTATAGTAACCTATAATGGAAAAAAATCTGAAAACTGAATACGTACAACTGAATCACTTTGCTATACACCTAAAACATTGTAAATCAACTATAGTTCAATAATTTTTTAAAAAATGAATGAATGACAGTAGAGTTATTGCTCAGTGCTATTTGGAGCAAACTGATTGTATTTTTTGGACAAGCCTGGAACTCATTTTAAAATAATGAAATGTAGTCTCTTCCATTCCCTAAACCCTCTGTCATATTTTCAGGAACAAATTAAGTTGATGGTGAGGTGTCCTTACCTCACTGGGCTGTGAAAATGAACTAAACATGCATATACAAAGTATGTGGTGCACAGTGGTTGCCCATCCCCTAAACTTGAAATGAAACATCATGTGGAGAGGAAGAACTTCAGATCCAAAGCTCTGTGTTGAAGAATAATCACTTCCTTTCTTTGTATTTTAAGTGCTCACTTAGGCTGAGTGACAGAAATTCAATGTCACTTGGACAGAGCTTCCAGCCTTCCCTAGGACTGTGATAGGAAATCCTGGGGTGCTGTCATGCCAGGGCACGGGATTAGGAGCCCACCAGGTCCCCAGTTCCCAGCCCACACTATCCGCTGGGCTCCCCCTGCCCCTGCATGTGGCTCTTTAAGCCCTCCTGTCGGCGTCCTGATGCAGCCGGCGCCCCATGCGGGTTGCAGGAGACACCCCACTCTTAGTTCCCAAGGGCTGCTGTAACAAATGGCCACAGACATAGTGGCTTAGAACAGTTCACAGAAATTCATTCTCTCACAGTTCTGGAGGTCAGAAGCCAAATGAGCAAAATCAAGGTGTCCGTGGGTCTGGTTCTTCCTGAAAGCTCCAAGCGAGAGTCTGTTTTCTTGCTTTTGCCGACTTCTGGGGGCCTCAGGCACTCCTCGGCTTGCGGCCTTTACCTCCATTTTCAAAGCCGGCTTGGAGGATCTTCGCAACCCATTGCGCTCACGTGCCTCCCTCACCTAAGGCTCCTGTCATCACATTGCACACACCTGGGTGCACCAGGCTCCTTTTCCCCATCTCAAGATGCTTAACTGAATCTTACCTGCAATGTCCCTTTTTGCCATGTAAAGTAACACATTCACAGATTCTGGGATTAGAAGGCGGACATTATGACCAACCTAGATAGCATATTCAAAAGCAGAGACATTACTTTGTCAACAAAGGTTTGTCTAGTCAAGGCCATGGTTTTTCCTGTGGTCATGTATGGATGTGAGAGTTGGACTGTGAAGAAGGCTGAGCGCTGAAGAATTGATGCTTTTGAACTGTGGTGTTGGAGAAGACTCTTGAGAGTCCCTTGGACTGCAAGGAGATCCAACCAGTCCATTCTGAAGGAGATCAGCCCTGGGGTTTCTTTGGAAGGAATGATGCTAAAGCTGAAACTCCAGTACTTTGGCCACCTCATGCGAAGAGTTGACTCATTGGGAAAGACTCTGATGCTGGGAGGGATTGGGGGCAGGAGGAGAAGGGGACGACAGAGGATGAGATGGCTGGATGGCATCACCAACTCGATGGACGTGAGTCTGAGTGAACTCCGGGAGTTGGTGATGGACAGGGAGGCCTGGTGTGCTGCGATTCATGGGGTCGCAAACAGTCAGACACGACTGAGCGACTGATCTGATCTGATTCAGTCTAGTGGGGGCTTCCCAGGCAGCTCAGTGGTAAAGAACCCACCTGCCAATGCCAGAAGCAGGGGTTCAATCTCTGAGTTGGGAAGATCCCCTTCAGAAGGAAATGGCAACCCACTTCAGTATTTTTGCCTGGGAAATCCCATGGACAGAGGAGCCTGGCGGTCTACACTCCATGGGGTCACAGAGAGTAAGACACGAGTGAGCATTCACACATGCACGCATTCAGCCTAGCACAACCCACATGATCTTTCCTTCCCTGGGGCCTCCCAGGCTACCCTGGAAAGCAGGCTCAGGCCCCTCTGCTCTGGGACCCACACTCCTCTCTGTTCATGTCCATGTACCCACCTTAGCCCGCCCCATCCCTACACCAACCCAGGAGGACCTTTCTTCAAGTTTGAAGGTAAAAGGAAAGCCCCCTTTACCCAATCATTGTGTTCAAACCCAGAATCTCCTATGCTTCCCTATTTGGGCTTTCAGAACACACACAGAATGTAATTTATGGCCTGAGTCTGCTTTTTGGCCAGTCACCTCTTTCTCCTGAGATTATGGAGCAGAGCCAACCATTTGATTTAAAGGGGGGAGGTGAAAGGGGGAACTATGAGAAAAGTCTGTAAATTAATATCTCACAGTATTATTCAGTCACATTTGCAGAACACAGGCTTTTGTGAGGGATAAACACTGAGGCGTGTTAAGGAGAGGCCCCAGAGGAAGCCTGCTGGAAGCCTGGCTCCCAAGCCCCTCCCTCCCACTGGTATCTTCTCAGCCTTTCTTCCATGGCAGCCACACCTCACTTGGCTCTCAGAGCTGCCTGTCCTTCAAAACATTGGTCCAAATCTTCATAGAACCTCTGCTTGTGTTCCCCTTAGCACAACTAGAACAGGTGGCACTTCTACAAAGAGCTGCTCCCTGTACCAAGACAGACACAAAGGCAGTAGTCACAGAAAATACAAATAGCATAAACATTATGAATCCCCTGGGCGAGTGTCCAACCATGAAAATGCCCTTGGCCCAAGAGGCCGCTACAGCCACAAAAAGTGTATGGTTTTCTCCCTTCACTCCCACCCCGATGGCCACCCCATCCTGACCTTTCACTCCAGAGCAGGCTCCACGTTATCCCTGACACAAGGCAGCAAAACAGGCAACTCCTCTTCTCCCTGGTCCAAGCCAAGTAGAAGCCCATGTTCCCAAATCTGCCATTGACCCTGGCTCCTTCTCTGAGGGGCACCCCAGCCTGAGGGCAGCACCATGCGCTGTGCTTAGTCGCTTAGTCATGTCTGACTCTTTGTGACCCCATGGACTGTAGCCCACCAGGCTCCTCTGTCCATGGGATTCTCTAGGCAAAAATACTGGAGTGGGTTGCCATGCCCTCCCCCAAGGGATCTTCCCAACCCAGGGATCGAACCCAGGTCTCCCACACTGCAGGTGGATTCTTCACTGTCTGAGCCACGAGGGAAGCTGGGATAGCACCATGGTAACTGACAAATGGATGAGCTCAGTCTTCACGTTAGGTTATCAATTCCATCACCTATGGAGAACTTTGTATCCTATTCCTAGATAAGGATGACCCCTGATCACATACACACACACACATGAAAATATCTCAAGAATCTGTAACTGTATTTTCTGTATATAATGACACACTAAGGGATCAGGAAGGTAAATTTTCCAAAGGAGCATGAGTGGAATATTAGGGGGAAGAGCGTAACTTATTAAGTACAGAAGCAGCTCAAATTAAAAATGGCCAAAGAATTGGGACTTTCCTGGTGGTCCAGTGGCTACGATTCTGTGCTTCCAATGCAGGGGGCCAGGGTTCTCACATACCCCAACTAAAGATCCCAAGAGCCATAACTAAGACTGGGCACAGCCAAGGAAATAAATACTTTTTTAAAAATGGGCAAAGAATTCAACAAACAAATTCCTGCAAAGAGGATATGTAAAGGGCCAACAAGTATGTGAAAAAATGCTCAACATTATTAGTTATTAGGAAAATGGAAGTAAAAACTGTTGATTCCATGAGATACCACTCACTAGGATGGCTACAATTTTTAAAAAAACAAGCTAAAAAGCATCAGTGAGGATGTGGATAAATTAGAACCTTCATACATTTTTGGTGGGAATATAAAATGGTACAGCCACTGTGGAATACAGTGTGACAGTTCCTTAAAAAGTTTAATATAGAAGTATCACATGACCCAGCATTTCCACTCCTAGACATATACATGAGAGAATTCAAAACATATGCTCACACAAAAAATCTGTACATGAATGTTCATAGCAGCATTATTCATTATGGCCCCCAAATGGAAACAATCCAATATCCACTAGCAGTAATTAGCATTATATGAACAAATGTGTGAGTGTTCTCAGCACTACTGTTAATAAAAAGCAAAAAGTGGGAACAAGTCAAACACTCATTAGTGAGTAAAGAAATTACATTGCAAGGAAAATGTGGAATATTACGCATACATAAAAAGATATGAAGTACAATGTGGATGAACCTCAAAAACATTAATGCTGAGTAAAAAAAGTCAGACACAAAAGGTCACATATTATATGATTTCATTTATATGAAATATCCAGGATAGGTAAATCCACAGAGACACAAACCATATTAGTGGTTTCCAGGGGCTGGTGGTTGCTAGCTTAATGGGTACAGAGTTCCTTTTGGGTTGATGAAAATGTCTTGAAACTAGACAGAGGTAATGATTGCACAGTATTGTGGATGGACTAAATGTAACTTAATCATATACATTAAAATTGTTAATTTCATGCTACGTGAATTTCACCTCCTTTTTTTCAAAAGGGGAAAAGAAATACAGAAGTAGGAGGAAGAGGACCAGAGAGTGAGTCATGATTTTAGTACTTGTTAGCCACTTCACTATGGACAAGAGCAAACTCCCTCTAGTCTCAGTTTTTGGAGCCTTGTTTATCTATAACATAAGGCTGATAATATTTACATCACTTACTTCATAGGGTTATTGTAGAAACAAAATGAGATATTGTTCATTACGTATTTATATTATGTAACAGGGATAAAAATGCTTGTTATGATTGCTATTGAGGTAACAGTCATTAAACTATACACTTGGTAAGAAAACCGAAAGCTTCCTTTCATACTTTTATAAGATCCAAAATTACTGTAAATGTACTAACAAAGTTCTATTTTAAGTATTTCATATTTTCCAGGAAAAGAATTAAAATAGATAATTCTTATGTAAATAAGTAGGCAACATCTTAAAATTTTATTTAGGATATCAAGTCTTATCACAGACTTGATCCAAGGGGAGGAAGATAAATTATATCTCACAATTTCTTTATGGACAAGTGAGAAATGTGAGTGGTGTGAATGCCCAACAGGCACAAATGACACATCGTTACTTGTGGTTTATCAGGATTCTGTGGAGCAGATTTTCACAATATTTTCAACAGAGTAATGATTAAAAAATATGGGATAGAGGAGTTAAAACATCTTTAGCTTAAGGAAATATAAACAGGACTTAGACAGTTGCAATGGCTTAATGTTTAATTGCCCTGTTAGTAAAAAATATCCTCTCCCAAATTTCAATCTGGCTTCAGTCTAGTTCAGAGCAGGATAATGGGAAATTTGATGTAACAATACAAAAATAACGTAAAAATCATCCACATACTAAAGGAGTTAGGAAATATCACCCAAAGATCAAAAGGTCTCTTTCTTCTCTCTCTCTTTCTCTCATACTATAAGCAATCCCATAGGAATTAGATAACACTTTGGTAATAAACAAGGGTAGTCTGATGAAATCATTAGGATTTTTATAACATATTTATGAGGTTAGTAAACAGTCTCTCTTCTCTGATTTTATATCTCTACACTATCTCTCCAAAGTATACTAGCTGATAATTTCTTGAAACATTTTAAAGGGTAAAATAGAAGAGAGCTGAGGGTTTATAGGGTTTCTCAATTTGCATTATAACTCTACTTTGCTTTAGAATGCCATAGTCATTTCATGCCAATGTTAGATTCTGACCATCTAGTAATAAAAGCCTGTGGTAAAATTACGCATTATCCACTATTTAGTAATTTGCAATAACATCCTGTCACATGAACTAGACATATGTGGTTGCTATGAGTTTCAAGAAAAATTACAACAGCTCAGTCTAGTCAGCAGTGTTCTTACTATGGTGAAACTGGTTTAGTTTTATTACTAAACACACTTGAAGTGCCCAGCAACAAACACGTCAGTCCCCCAAATTCTGTAAGCTCATCATAAATTTTTGAGTTGAGGGCTAGATCTGAAACGCATGCTTCTGAATATCCTGGGATCCACAGTAGTTGCGAGTAACCAAGGACACCTCATAAACTCCATATGCTGAGTTTTTATACTGTTATATATAGGAATAGTTCATTCTCTCATTTTAATTAATCTGAGACATGTATGTACTGAGAAAGATTGCTGACTAGCCAGAGTCAATGAGTAGATACCCAAAAAGCTTAACATTGTCATTATAAGTAAATGCAACAATCCTTAGTCTTTTTGAACTATTACAAATAATTTGCAGCCCCTTATTACTACTTTCAAGGAATTCGACACTACACATTAGTAATGTGATCAGTGCACAGAAGAGATTTAACATTATTGTGTACTTATGAGGTCCTAGGTTATATATATATGTGTGTGTGTGTGTGTGTGGATATATAGTTGTATATATACACACACACTCATATATACATATAATTTAACTCTCACTAAAATCTTGTGAAGGTGTTATTATCACCTCCTTTATAGAGATTAAGACAGAGGTTCAGAGAGTTTGATAAATTGTCTGAAGTTTCACAGTTAATAGGCCAAACTGAGGCTCAAACCCAGGGTCTTTTGACTCCAAGGGCAAGACTTACAACCCCAAGTTACCATGTTACCTAAGGAACTAGCATCCTGACATCAAACAAACGTCACAGGTGGTGAGAGTAGAAAACCAGAACCAAGCTTGCTCCTCTAACAAATATTTCCAAGTGTCTGCCACGTGCCTCTCGAGGGGTGAAGGAAACGCATGGTGCCTGCCTCCACAGGCCTTACCCTGCAGATGTGAGCTGGGACACCGAGCCAGGGTGACTCAAAGCACCTCGAAAGAACTATGGAAGTGGCAGTGATAACATGTCACAAGAGAAGAGCCTTCTGGCTTCCAAGCAGACTCTCAAGATGATGGGGAGAAGGTGAAAATAAATCTTAGAACTGTGTCAAAGGTGACAAATTTAACATGAGACTTTCCATTGATTTAACAGGCGTAGATAGACCACCGACAGCACAGGGCACCACGCTGAGCCCTCCCTTCCACCAGGTTTCCAATGTTTCATGCTTCTTCTATTTCAGGCACACAGGCATCTCCAGAGAGAAAGCTGGAATTCTGGTGAAAGATCACAAGTATTTATTAAAGATCGCATTGATTGTTCTGCAAGTGGCATGGAGATAAGAGCCTTGTCCATGTGGGGAGCCTGCTTAGACTTGAGGACACAGGGTGGGGTGTTCCAGACCAGATTACATGCAGGCAACAACCACAGAATTGAAGCATTCACACCCTGTCTCCCTCCAATGCATCTAACTGTGGAAACTCAATCAGGTCCAGAAATGAATCAATTTCCTTTGCCTGTGTCCTTAAATTTGATGAATAGAGCCTTTGCTTAGAGCTACTGAAGCTGCTATTCATCTCAGTTAGTTGCTAAATAAAACGTTGTTCTTGGATGTAATTCTGGCGAATATGACTTTGGAGATTTTTCGTTTAACTATGTAAGTCCAAATTATTCCCCAAGTGATTCTACATTTGAGCTATATTTATTCCACACGCTCCATATTTTTTTTCCATGTCAGAGACTAGGAATCTCGGAAGACCAGGTTTCTTGTTGCCGGTGAAGAGGATAAACTCAAGTCTAAGTGCGCATTTTGGTGACAAACAGCTAAATCCTTTTTGTCATGCTTATAAAGAATTACTTTTCTATTCAATGAAATCTGAATAATCTGGAAAAAGTTTTAGACCTTTAGACATACAAAATTAAAAGTAATGAAGAAATACAAAGTTTAAATAAACAAATAAGTTTGTGTCTGATGAGAGAGTCAGCAGTTTTGACTTGAAGCAGAGGGTCTAGTTGAACTTTTTTCATATAATAGTTTGGAAGCCTGCAGTCTTCCATGGATAAGAACTTACCCATGATCACGAAACTAGCAGGGGTAGAAGCAAGCGGACTGTGAGTCCTTTTTTCCTTTCCTTTCTAATAAAATGTTACTTTTATCCAAGTGAGGCTGGCTCATAGCATAGAGAGTCAAGAAGTAACATAAAAAAAGTCTCACAAAAAGTCTCATAAAAAAACACTAGTCCCTTGACCTACTCCTCACCACAGCCCTAGTCTCCATCTTCAGGGAGCTCCACTCTGAGCTATTGCTTCCCGTGTTTATACATCATCATTTTCTACATCATAGACTTTTATCCCTAATTTTTTATTATCAGAAATGTCAGATAAATATATATGCGTGTGTGTGTAATATAAAATACATACACTTTGGGCTTTCCAGGTGGCTCTGTGGTAATCAGTCCGCCTGCCAATGCTGGAGACACGGGTTTGATCCCTGCGTCAGGAAGATCCCCTGGAGAAGGAAACGGCAACCCATCCAGTGTTCTTGCCTGGGAAACCCCATGGACAGAGGAGCCTGGCGAGGTACAGTCCATGGGTCGCAAAAGAGTTGGACACGACTCAGTGACTAAACAATATACATACACTTCAGATAAATTCTTAAAAAGTAAGTTGCAAGTATCATGATACTTCACTCCTAAATACTATATAGCAAATACTAAATATAAAATTATGCTATTTTTGCTTCCCCTGTTTTTAGACATTATCACCTGACTTTCTTTATGTTTCTTAAGGGTTCAGTTTTCACCACCATCCATCTGCTTCACAGCCTCCCATCCATCCTGTATCATTATAGTATAATTTTTGTTGAAATATATTCAGTGTTGTATAATCTTTACTTTTTCCTGACATTAATAACTGCCTTTGCTTTTCATTTGCTTAGTTGGTTTGTTTAGTTTCTTATTCATTCCTTCGACATCTCCCAAAAGCCTTTTAAAACATTTTACTCACAGATTTATATTTATCTACCTGGAGATTTGGTTTTGTCTTTAGATCTCCCTCATGGAGCTCTCCGCTCTCCCTTTGCTGTCATCCTTGACCAGCCTTAGCCTGTCTCCAAGTCTAGATTTCAGGTCTCCTGGTCTCACTTGGTGTACTCCCTCGTCTTGGTGGGATGGAGCTTCTAACAAGTTCATGAGGAGAAAACAGCAGCACAAGGGACCCTGTCTACTTCTTGAGTCACAGTGCTCCAGTCAGGACGGGTCTCCCGCCTCATCTGGTGTGCAGATATCCCCGTTTCCATCTATCCTGAGGATTCGCGTCACCAGCTCCTATGATCCAGCTCTGAGCACTGTCTACCAGGTCTTCCTCTTTCTTTCTTGGCTCACTCACTGCCTTGCTTGGGTGAAACAGGGTCTCCAGGAGCTTCCTGACAAACAGTGCATGGGAGATAAGATTCTTCAGAACTTTCATGTCTGAAAATGTCTTTATTCTATGCCTGGTTGATGTTTTGGCTGACAATGCATTCTGGGCTGGAAGTAACTCTGCTGCGGAATTGTGAGTCCTTCTTCCATTGTCTTTCAGCTTCCAGTGATGCAGGTGAGAAGTTGGAAATAATCCTGATCCCTGATTCCTTGGATGCACTTGTTTTTCCTTTTTTGAAACTTGTAGAATCTTCCTATTTTGAAATTTTAGTGTGGTATCCTTTGATATGGATCACTGTGATCAGTGAAGCTGGATATCAAGTAGGCCCATTCAGTCAAAATTCACATTCTTCGATTCTAGGAAAATTTTCTGAAACTATTTTTTGGTGCTTCCTTCCTCTTGTCTTTTTTTCTGTATTTTTCAGAAAATTTATTCAACTTTACCAACATTTCTAATTCCAACACTAATATCATTTCTGCTATTATGCTTTTAATTCTTAAAAATTGGGCTTTGTTCTTTGAAAGCACTTGGGTTTCCAGTGTTTGTTCCATTTGTTCGCTTTTGCCTAGTAGCATTTGTTTTCAAAATGTGGTGTCTTCTTTTAACTCTCTGAGGATATTAATGATCTTTTAGTATTTTGTTCATTGTTTTCTTTTCTTTGCATTGCTTCTGATTTCCCCAAGCTGCATTTTAACCTGTTGGATCATTTTAGCTTCTATCTTCAAAGTTCATAACATCCTGCAGATATCTGGCAATCCTTGATGGTCTACTTATGTTTAATATGAGGAGACAGAAAGCTGATTGGAAGTCTTAAAGGTTTGGTTTAGGCTTATCCATACTGCCCTTCAATGTAAAATGATCTGGCTAGGTTGTTTGTTGGGGAACTTTTGATGTTAGTAGGTTTAGGTCTTTCCTCTGTTGGTGGTGGTTTAGTCGCTAAGCTGTGTCTGACTCTTGCAATCTCATGGACTAGCCTGCCAGGCTCCTCTGTCCATGGGGATTCTTGAGGCAAGAATACTGGAGTGGGTTGCCATTTCCTTCTCCAGGGGATCTTCCTGACCCAGGAATTGAACCCAGGTCTCCTGCATTGCAGGCAGATTCTTTATTGACTGAGCTACAAGGGAAGCCCTCAGGTCTTTCCTCTAGGGCTGATCAGTTTCCAGCTGGAATACTTTTCTCTCTCTCTCCTGTCTAGAAGGTCAACAGCTGACTTCTTGTACTGAGAGTTAAATGGGAAAAATGTTGAAAGGAATCGTCATCCAGAGCACAAATGCTTAATTTCCCTGTTTTGACACAGTAGCCTCATCAGCTTCAAGAGATGATGAAGGACAGGGAAGCCTGGTGTGCTGCAGTCCACTGGGTCTCAAAGAGTCAGACATGACTGAGCAACTGAACAACAATAAATCCCACCCTTAGCATTGTCTGGCACTCCCACCCCTAGACCAGACAGCCTCAGTTTCCCCTCTGCAGGGAAGAAACCTCCCATGCTCTGCAGGGCTGGACAAGGGGCTGGCTCCCAGGATGAAGCGGCAGCAAGGCATGAGATCTACCCACCTCCCAAACAGTTCCCACCAGACCTCCTCACCCTGCTCCTCACTTCAAACCTCGTCTTCCAGAAGCCCCTGCATTGCCTTCTGAGGATCGACTATGCAAGGAAATCAGGTTGGTTCCCAGCTTTCTCTAGTCCGGGCTTAGAATTTGGTTTCCTGCATTTTTAAAGATGCCTTCTGTCCATCTGCTTTCTGATTTGCAAAACTATTGGCCTCCTCTCCTATTGTACCTGGCCCTGCTGAGTTTATTTTTTATTTTAAATCATGTTACTGTAGTTTTCACAGGTTATCAGGAGGGAATAAAATCAGACAAATGTGTTCAGTCTGTTATATCATCTGGGAATCTCTATTGTGTTCTTTTCTACTCTGTAGAAATATTTGTGCAAACTGTGTAAAGTATTTAATTCAAGGTTACATAGTAAAGATAACTATGATACTTATTATATAAATAACCACTTTAATTAGCTAAAGTAGCCATGCCAGATAAAACCATGAGATAATGACCAGAGGTACTGAGTTTTAAAGGGAAGAAATGTTTGGAAAAGGAGGAGAGAAAAGAAAAAAATTAATTTATTGTGTATGATGTTATATGTTTCAACTTCCAACAGAGAAAACAGAAATGACTAGGTGGAAAAAAAGGATAAATTTAGATTCAGTTCAGTTCAGTCGCTCACTCATGTCCGACTCTTTGCGACCCCATGAATCGCAACACGCCAGGCCTCCCTGTCCATCACCAACTCCCAGAGTTCACTCAAACTCATGTCCATCAAGTCGGTGATGCCATCCAGCCATCTCATCCTCTGTCGTCCCCTTCTCCTCCTGCCCCCAATCCCTCCCAGCATCAGGGTTAAATCTCCCTAAAATGGCAACCAAACAATTAAGGGGAGAGACAGTTCCAAGAAAAAACCCTGATATCAATATATGTAGTAATAAAAGTTGAAAATAATCTATGACATTTTACTGTTTGATATAAACAAACTCTGATCAGTCCCCTTACATATTATGTAAAACAACTAAAGTCTTTATTACTTCAGATAAACATTAACCTATAGATTCCTGTAGGACAGCTGAAATCTACTATAATCTACAGTTATGCAGTTAACATACATGGCTCCTTGTGTGGAAGACTGAAAGGTAGTCCCTCAAAGTGACGACTTTTTCAGTGCCTGTTCATGAAAGAAGCAGGAATTACAATGTGAGAAGTGCCAAATAACTGTCATGTATACCACCCTGCACTTCCTCTTGGGTTTCCCTCCTCTAAGTTTCACAAAGAAACCTGCTGCAGAGTCAGTGTCAGATACCTGGAACACTGGGATTTGCAAATAGCATCACAGGATTAGCTAGAAGAATTCTGGCTAGAGGAGGAGAGAGTTTATGAAAAATCTTCAGTCACATAGATTATTTTTTAAAGCATAGTCACTGCATTGTTATGGACAAAGAGTATAAAGGTTTAGGGTATTCTCCAAGTTTGGGTATTCTCCCTTTAGGTAGATGCAGTTGATGGCAGGCATGATGGAAAGACGTCCCTCACTGATGGTCAAATGCATGGGTTTCAGACAAACCATGTTTTACTGCAGTACCCTTCCTCACCTCATAAGGTTTTTTCCCTTTCAAAAACCCGACCCCCACCTGTCAATCAGAGAACACCTGCTCCTGGATAATTCCTCTGCACAGGGTTTACCTCATCAGAAGCAATAATGTAACTCTGGTTTGCTTTCCTTTCTTCCCATTGGCTTTACTTTGTCTTATAAAGTAACACTTGGAATGGAAATATTTTTTTAATGATATATTGGCTGACTGAAACAAATTATCTCTGATTCATTTTACAATTTAAATCAAAATGTATTCATGATCTGACATTAGCTTACTCAGGGTGAAAGTTACTTTATTCTTAAAATGAGTGATCCGAAGAATAATCTCTGAAATGTCTCTCTGGTATTTGGGTAGGAGATATCATTTCCTCATTCCACAAGGAGAAAAGGTTACTGACTATATTTAAGAGCTGTCCTATATATTGTGCCACTGAAATGAGAATAGGCAACCCTGTGGTGAGTGAGTGAAAGCTGCTGAGCAACCCCATGGACTGTAGCCCACCAGGGTCCTCTGTCCACGGGATTCTCCAGGCAAGAACCATGTGGTACGAGGCTACTAAGTCACCTGAGAGAACTATATTCAATATCTTGTAATAATCTATAAAGGAAAAGAATCTATAAAGAAAAAGAATATATATACATATATCTAAATTACTTTGCTGTATACCTGAAACAAACTGTCAATTAACTATACTTCAATTTTAAAAGTAGTAAAAATAAAGAAAGAAGAAAAAGAAAGTAAACAGCTTTCCTTACCCACGGAGCCTGTCGCTCTGCCTGAGGAACAATAGAAAAAAAATTGCAGGTAAATTACTAGGAATTCCTTAAGCAAATGAGCTCTTACTATCACAATTACAGGTGAAAAGGTTTGATAAGTTGTATCACTTATCTATTACTACATAACAAAATCACCCCAAAACCTTAGTGTCTTCCAAAAACAACTTATTATCTCTCACACTTTTGTAAGTTGCTCGGGCAGTTTCTCTGCTGGTCTGCTTTTTTGTTCACCTGCACAGCTGGCTGGGTGGCTGGTGGGCAGTCTAAGTCAGCCTCCCTCATGTGTTTGGCAGTTGGTGAGGGCTGCAGTTGCGATTCTGCTCCATTTGAGCTGACTGGAGTGGTTCTTTATAGAAGCATCACAATTATCATATAATCTTACACTATATGCTTTATACAACTGCACAGTCTCCTGTAGGTTAGACCCACTGCCTCAGGCCGACAGAGAGCCATCTCTCTTGGTGCTTCACTGCAAGACCATGAAGACCAAGGCTTACAAACTCAAACCACCTCACTTTCACCACATCCTGTTGGTCAGACAAAGCCAGTCCAAATTCAACAGAGAGGAGAAATGAATACCACCTCTGGAGGAAATGAGCCCCAAAGTCACATTAAAAAAAGGGAGTGCCTCCACGCATAAACAAAATAAAAATGCAACCCACAGATTGGGAGAAAATATTTGTAAATGATGTGATCAACAAGGGTTTAATTTCAAAAATTTACAAACCGCTCATGAGGTGTAGTATCATCAAAACAAACAACCCAACCAAGAAATGAGCAGAAGACCTAAATAGACATTGCTCCAAGGAAGACCAGATGGCCAAGAGGCACATGAAAAGATGTTCAACACCACTAATTATTAGAGAAATGTAAATCAAAATTACAATGAGATATCACCTCCAATTGATCAGAATGGTTAACATAAAAAAAAAAAAAATCTACAAACAATAAATGCTGGAGAGGGAGTGCAGAGAAGAGAACCCTCCTACAGGTTGATGGGAATGTAAACTGGTACAGCCACTACGGAGAACAGTCTGCTGCAGCTAAGTTGCTTCAGTCATGTCGGACTCTTTGTGACCCCAGAGACGGCAGCCCACCAGGCTCCCCCGTCCCTGGGATTCTCCAGGCAAGAACACTGGAGTGGGTTGCCATTTCCTTCTCCAATGCATGAAAGTGAAAGGTGAAAGTGAAGTCGATCAGTCGTGTCCAATTCTTAGCGACTCCATGGACTGCAGCCTACCAGGCTCCTCTGTCCATGGGATTTTCTAGGCAAGAGTACTGGAGTGGGGTGCCATTGCTGTCTCCGATGGAGAACAGTCTAGCGGTCCCTTAAAAAACTAAAAACAGATCTACCATATGCCCAGCAATCCTACTCCTGGGCATACATTTGGAGAAAAACATAGTCCAGAAAAAGAGAGTGCCTCTTGGGAAATGGGGGAAGGGGAGGGGTCAGGGGACAGGATTTATTGTCATTAAATGATCCATCACACATCAATAAATTTAGAACTGACACAATTGAGGATTCAGTGATGACACAGAAATTCTAAGCTCAGTACTCATCTTCTTAACAAGGCAAACCCAATCATCATTGTGATTAATAATTTCCCACTGGTTTTTTTTTTTAAGTCAGAAAAACTGAAAAACTATTTTTCTATAACTGTCACTGAAGGCAAGAATTTTCAGTAACCACTTTATAATGGAATTAGTAACCACTCAAACTACCACACAATTTCACTCATCTCACACGCTAGTAAGGTAATGCCCAAAATTCTCCAAGCCAGGCTTCAGCAATATGTGAACCGTGAACTTCCAGATGTTCAAGCTGGTTTTGGAAAAGGCAGAGGAACCAGAGATCAAATTGCCAACATCTGCTGGATCATCAAAAAAGCAAGAGAGTTCCAGAAAAACATCTATTTCTGCTTTACTGACTATGCAAAGCCTTTGACTGTGTGGATCACAATAAACTGTGGAAAATTCTTCAAGAGATGGGAATACCAGACCACCTGACCTGCCTCTTGAGAAATTTGTATGCAGGTCAGGAAGCAACAGTTAGAACTGGACACGGAACAACAGACTGGTTCCAAATAGGAAAAGGAGAACGTCAAGGCTGTAATCCGTCACCCTGCTTATTTAACTTATATGCAGAGTACATTATGAGAAACTCTGTGCTGGAAGAAGCACAAACTGGAATCAAGATTGCCAGGAGAAATATCAACAGCCTCAGATATGCAGATGACACCACCCTTATGGCAGAAAGTGAAGAGGAACTCAAAAGCCTCTTGATGAAAGTGAAAGTGGAGAGTGAAAAAGTTGGCTTAAAGCTCAACATTCAGAAAACTAAGATCATGGCATCTGGTGTCCCATCACTTCATGGGAAATAGATGGGGAAACAGTGTCAGACTTTATTTTTTGGGCTCCAAAATCACTGCAGATGGTGACTGCAGCCATGAAATTAAAAGACGCTTACTCCTTGGAAGGAAAGTTATGACCAACCTAGATAGCATATTCAAAACCAGAGACATTACTTTGCCAACAAAGATCCGTCTAGTCAAGGCTATGGTTTTTCCTGTGGTCATGTATGGATGTGAGAGTTCGACTGTGAAGAAGGCTGAGTGCCAAAGAATTGATGCTTTTGAACTGTGGTGTTGGAGAAGACTCTTGAGAGTCCCTTGGACTGCAAGGAGATCCAACCAGTCTATTCTGAAGGAGATCAGCCCTGGGATTTCTTTGGAAGGAATGATGCTAAAGCTGAAACTCCAGTACTTTGGCCACCTCATGCGAAGAGTTGACTCATTGGAAAAGACTCTGATGCTGGGAGGGATTGGGGGCAGGAGGAAAAGGGGACGACAGAGGATGAGATGGCTGGATGGCATCACCAACTCGATGGACGTGAGTCTGAGTGAACTCCAGGAGTTGGTGATAGACAGGGAGGCCTGGCGTGCTGCGATTCATGGGGTTGCAAAGAGACACGACTGAGTGACTGAACTGAACTGAACTGAACTATTTTGAATTTTAGCTGAAAAGTCATCTACTCATAACAGAAGTATTACCTTCAGAAAGTCCCTCCAAGCCACAAGAGTTTAGAATTCCAGGACCTACGTTGAGCCGTAAAGGACTCTATTGACTCCTGTTACTGAAAACGTCATAGTTTTCAAGTGTCTCTGGCACGTTCCTTCCTTCAGTGTAAATCTCAGGGGCTTTTCAGATCATTGAGATCAGTTTATGATGGCTGCTTGGTAGAAAAAGAGCTAAAAAAATCCTCCCTCCTGCCCTATTTAAAATCTTTCATCTGGCCTGTGCTTGAGAACAGACCAAGTGTGGCTGTCCCTGCAGGGAAGTCCTCAGCTGGAAGCCGCAGGGGACTTTCCCCTCCAGGCTGCTGGCGACACTGCAGAGTTCTTTTCCTTCCCCAGACATCACCACTCTCTGTCAGGCTGGGAGGTGCTGGATGGAAGCTGGGTCTGGTTGGTGGTGGCAGCCCCTCAGAGGAGTAACTCAGGTGTGTAAGAAGCTGGTATCACCCCAAGAACAGGTGGGCTCAGAGGACTCACCCGAGAAATGGGTGACTCTCCACACCTGGGCCTGCCTGGACCAGGGATTCTTTTCCCTTCTTTCTACATCCATTTCAAATTCCATTTTCACTTTATACTTTTGAAAAATGACTGAAAACTACCATATGACCCAGCAATCTCACTCCTGGGCACATACCCTGAGAAAACCATAACTGAAAAAGACACATGTACCTCAGTGTTCATTGCAGCACTGTTTACAAAAGCAGGAAGCAACGTAGATGTCCATTGACAGATGAATGGATAAAGTAGTGGTACATTTATGCAATGCAATATTACTCAGCCATAAAAAGGAATAAATTTGAGTCAGTTCTAGTGAGGTAGATGAACCTAGAGCCTGCTATACAGAGTGAAGTAAGTCAGAAAGAGAAAAACAAATATCGTTATTAATGCACACATATGGAATCTAGAAAAATAGTACTGGTGAACCTATTTGCAGGGCAGGAATACAAGAGACATAGCGAACAGACTTGTGAAGGGTAAGAAGAGGGTGGGATGAATTGAGGGAGTGGCACTGAGATACGGACACCACCATATGTAAAACAGATGGGGTGGGGTTGCTGTTTGACGTGGAGAGCTCGACCTGGTGCTCTGCGACACCTGGAGGGATGGGATGGGGTGGGGGGTGGGGACTTATGTATACTTTTGGCTGATTCACATTGTTGTATGGCAGAAATCAACACAACATTGTAAAGCAATCATCCTCCAATTAAAAATAAATTTTAAAAAAAGAAAAGAAAAAAAATAAAGAAAATGACTGCAGTGGTTGCAAGATCTGAAAATCTTTTCTTTTGAACAATGTCTTTGTTGTGGCAGGAAAGAATACTTGACACTTTTTCATTTCTGTAAAGCATCTTCTGTCTTCCAAAAACATTTTAAAGTCATGGCTTACACATCGTCATAAAAGCCATCTCAGGACTTCTCTGGTGATCCAATGGTAAAGAACCCACCTGTCAATTCACTGCAATGAGAAACCCCCACCCTGCAACTAGAAAAGGCGCAGAGGCAGCAACAAAGACCTACTGCAGGCTAAATATTAAAAGGACATCCCAGAGAATATTCTATTAATCAAATGCAGTGAAAAATAAAATAAAAAGTTAGATGAGCAAAACAACCAAAAGGCTAAGGAAAAACAACAAAGCCCTGAAGGTACGTCTTTCGAGAGAACAGGGCTTTGATCATTTTTTTCTATTTTCCTTAATCCTAACATTTTTATTGTAAAAATAAATTCGCAAGTACTGGAACTTTAACACGTATTTAAGGAGCTATTAAGAGTATTGTTTTCACTCCTAAAATAATACATTAGCTTATTTGTATAGATTGATGTGAACACAGTGGTTTGCCGTTTATTTTATATTTGACTCTAATTTTATGGCCATGGATTAGCCCTACGACAGCAAATACAGCCTAGATTTACAGGGTCGGTGTCTTTCCTTCCCAAGGAAAGTGTATTAAACTGCCACTCTGTGCCCGGGCCATCTCCATCTGAAAGCGCAGTAAGTAGCCTCTAGACCTACCTTCAAATAGAAAGAAAGAAACAAATAAACAGAACAAGAGAAGGAATGTGGACTGCAACAATTTCAAATATGTACTATCAGCTTTCTTTCTTGAGCACTGCTCTTGACCAGAAATCCTAGGAGCGACTGGCTTATCAGTTGATGGGGAAAGATACTCAAGGAGAACTCCACACAGACACCGTTAGCCAGCAGTCAGCAGTGAATGCACAAAATGATAAGAATGCCAGTGTTTAAAAGAGCTGGGACTTTTTGAAACGGAGTAGTACATGGACTTTGTCAATCTGATGTTTTAACGAGGAGACAAATGCCACCACTTTACTTTGCCAACTTTTTTTGGTGGGGGAGATGACGTTTGCTTCTGAAGATGCTAATAATATCTCTAGTTGCAGCCAAGAAAAAGTTGCCCTCTAGACTACTGTTGTTACCAGCACTTGGGCTCAGAATTGGGTATTTCTGTGAAACAGTAGTGCTAGAAGTCTTTTAAAGTCACTTGAAAGTATTAATAATCTAAGCTTTCCCAAATTTCTAATTTTTAAAGAAAAATTATTAGGGCAATTTCTATTACCAAGAATGCACATGACAGAGAAATATTTAAATGGAGATTTCTCTCTTCTGCAACAGTTGCTAAGTCACTTCAGTCGTGTCGGACTCTGTGCGACCCCAGAGATGGCAGCCCACCAGACTCCCCCATCCCTGGGATTCTCCAGGCAAGAACACTGGAGTGGGTTGCCATTTCCTTCTCCAATGCATGAAAGTGAAAAGTGAAAGTGAAGATGCTCAGTTGTGTCCGACTCTTAGCGACCCCATGGACTGCAGCCCACCAGGCTCCTCCGTCCATGGGATTTTCCAAGCAAGAGTACTGGAGTGGGGTGCCATTGCCTTCTCCAACAGTTAGGTTTCCTTAAATATAGGGGGATACCATCAAACCAATAAATGAGAGTCAATTTGTAGATTTTACCTTTTAACTTAAGCATAGTAGATTAGGTATGTTTCAGTCCCACAAAACATGTTTTGAAGTAGATAAATCTGCTTGCAGTAACTTCATAAATGTTCCTCTGACTTTGGATTTATTTCCACTGTCTCTGGTGAGGGCATTTCACATGCTTATAAATCTCTTTCGTTTCTTTTTGTGCTTTAGTGCTTCATGTTAATGGACTCCATAACTGTTATATAAAACACATCTATCTGCTAATGTTTAGGACCAAACATTTGTACCAAGATTGTTTAAAAGTTGGCAGCCTAGGTGAATAGTAAATAACAGTGAATAGGAGCAAACATAAATATATAGATCAATTAAATAATTGATTTTTTTCAAAGAATTTTTTTGAAAGGTTGCCTGAACCTGTCAAGGTAGATACATTCAGCACTCAGATCAATGCAGCGTGCAGCAAGAATCATCAGGGTTTCACAGCATTCAATTTTAGTTCTCTCAAGTAAATAGATTTCCCCTAATTTCTGGAATACAATCAGTGTTTAATCAATCTCCTTTTTCACTCTAAGATGTAAGAACCATATTCACTTGCTCTCCACTTCTCACCCCTTCCCAATCATCATACTCAAACCCAACTTATGGTTCTTGTTCAGTTGCTCAGTCATGTCCAACTCTATGCAACCCCACAGACTGCAGTATGCCAGGCTTCCCTGTTCTTCACTATCTCCTGGAGCTTGTTCAAACCCATGTCCATTGAGCTGGGGATGCTAGCCAACTATTTTGTCCTCTGTCATCCCCTTCTCCTCCTGCCATCAACCTTTCCCAGCATCAGGGTTTTTTTCCAATGAGTCAGTTCTTCACATCAGGTGGCCAAAGTATTGGACCTTCAGCTTCAGCATCAGTCCTTCCAATGAATATTCAGGACTGATTTCCTTTAGGATGGACTGGTTGGATCTCTTTGCTGTCCAAGGGATTCTCAAGAGTCTTCTCCAACACTACAGTTTAAAAGCATCAATTCTTCGGTGCTCAGCTTTCCTTATGGCCCAACTCTCACATCCATACATGACCACTGGAAAAACCACAGCCTTGACTAGATGGACCTTTGTTGCCAAAGTAATGTCTCTGCTTTTTAATATGCTGTCTTGGTTGGTCATAGCTTTTCTTCCACAGAGCAAGCGTCTTTTAATTTCGGGGCTACAGTCACCATCTGCAGTGATTTTGGAGCCCCCCAAAATAAAGTCTCTTGCTGTTTTCATTGTTTCCCCATCTATTCGCCATGAAGTGATGGGATTGGATGTCATGATTTTCATTTTTTGAAAGTTGAGTTTTAAGCCAGATTTTTCCCTCTCCTGTTTCACTTTCATCAAGAGGCTCTTTAGTTCCTCTTCACTTTCTGCCATAAGTATGGTGTCATCTGCATATCTGAACTTATTGATATTTCTCCCTGATATCTTGATTCCAGCTTGTGCTTCATCCAGCCTGGCATTTCTCATGATATACTCTGCATATAAGTTAAATAAGCAGGGTGAAAATATACAGCCTTGACATACTCCTTTCCCAATCTGGAACCAGTCTGTTGTTCCATGTCCAGTTCTGTTACTTCTTGACCTGCATACAGGTTTCTCAGGAAGCAGGTAAGGTGGTCTGGCATTCCCATCTCTTGAAGAATTTTCCACAGTTTGTTCTATGTTCCCTAAATTAACCATTTGTGGCCACCGACTTTAAGTTAGATAATTGTGTAATTTCACACTTGAAATTCATAGAAACAGGCATATTAAAGTTTCAGATGAACTTCAGTTCCTCAGTTTTATATGTTTCTAATAATCCTTTGCTCACAGGGTCTTGCACACAGTAGGAACTCAATGAAGCTGAGATTGCCCCTCCACGGCCATTTTTAACGGGCTTGATCTCCACCTCATACTCTCAAAGCCATTGACTGGCATGAAAGAAAAATCACTTTATATAGTTTAAACCCATTTCATATACACATTCTACCTCTGAAGCTCCTTGAGGGCAGGAACCAAGGATCTTCAAATCTTCGTTTTTTTACCCCAGTGCCTAGCGTGGGTAAATGTCAACAGAAGTCAATGCTCCCGCTTCTCTTCTGGCCTGCAGAGGAGCTCTGGGAAGGTGAGAAGAAAGGCAAGGTGACCTTCTAATTCCTTGAAGACTGTCACTGAAGTTTGGCATGGGTGGTCCGTGAAGGGAGAACATTTGAGTAAATAATTAGCTCCAGGAAAAAACGTGCTGTGCACATTAAAGATTGAAACAATGAGAGTCCCAGTGACCTCCCTCCAATACTGAGTCCTAGCCAGACCCTAGCACCTCTTAGTGATCTAAGGTGACTTCGCCCTCATGCCAACAATTGAAAGGAATTTTCCAGGCCAAAACTCACCATTCAAATGCAAGAATTAACGAAAGCCTTCAGCATTTATTTTCTAAACATGAATTTAATTTAGCAAAGCTTCTTTGTAGTTTGAGGGAAGGTAACATTTGACTCAACTAAGGTGTCATTTATAAATGAGGGAAAAAGTAACACAATGGCAAAGAAATAAAGTGTTTTGAATGACACTGAGAGGTAGCTTGGAGAGCCATTTTTATGTTAAAAGCAGCAGAAATGTAACACTTGCTTATGACATACTAGGAAAAAACCTAAATATGATAAAACTGTACTCTTGGTACTCATAAATCATTAGTAAATGAAACACAGTACTCTTTATGATGAATCAAAACTGCAACAAAAGTGGCAAGCTATAAACATAAACCTCCAGTTTATTGTGATACTACAAAAGATAACTGCCGACACACTAGCGAATCCTTTTCACATTTCATATACGCAATACATTTGCATAGATGCAATACATACTGTACACATTTTACATCAATCTTACCTTTTATCTGGTATTTAAATTATACAATTTACACCACTATTGTATCACAAAAATGCTTTAGAAACATGTGAAGGACACCATGAAGGAATGCACAGGAATGAAAGTAATTGCTTTAGGTAGTGGTACAGCTTATACATGATTTTTGAATGGCTGAACTTTTCTGAAGTTGGTAAGAGACATCAAGTCACAGAATTAGGAAGCCCATGAATCCCAGTGAGTGGAAAGTCACTCAGTCACGTCCGACTCTTTGTGACCCCATGTACTACACAGTCCATGGAATTCTCCAGGCTAGAATACTGGAGTGGGTAGTGGTTCCCTTTTCCAGGGAATCTTCCCAACCCAGGGATCGAACCCAGGTCTCTTGCACTGCGGGTGGATTCTTTACCAGCTGAGGTACCAGGGAAGCCCAAAGACTTGCTCCTTGGAAGAATAGCTATGACACACCAAGGTGGTGGTGGTTTAGTCGCTAAGTTGTGTCTGACTCTTGTGACCCATGGACTGTAGTCTGCCCGGCTCCTCTGTAGATGGGATTCTCCAGGCAAGAATACTGGAGTGGGTTGCCATTTCCTTTGCCAGGGCATCTTTCCAATACAGAATCGAACCTGGGTCTCCTGCCTCGCAGGCAGATTCTTGACAGACTAAGCTACAAGGGAAGTCCATGAATCCCAAGAAGGATAAATAAAAAGAAATCTGTACTTAAGCAAATTCTAATATAACTGCTTTGAAAATATAGAAAAATATTAAAATCATTTAGATTTTAAAAAGACATATTGCTTTCAAAGAAATAATAGCAAATTTCTCAATAGAGATAATGGAAATGTGAAGTCAAAAGAAATGACATGTTCATATTGTTGAATGACAATAATTTTATACTGGGCAAAAATATCCTTCAGGAATGACATTTCCAGATAAAAATAAAATAATTTCTTACCAGCAGACTACCACTTAAGGAAATACCAAATAGAATTCTTTAGGCAGGAGGAAAATGATCAGTGTATAAAGTTAGAAGTACAGGAAGTAATAAAGAGCAAAGACAATGCAAATATTTGGATAAATCTAAATGTATATGATTTTATTAGGCAATACTGAGTTTTCCAAATTTTCTGGCATACTGAGTGCAGCACTTTAACAACATCATCTTGTAGGACTGGAAATAACTCAATGGAATTCCATCACCTTCACTAGCTTTGTTCGTAGTGATGCTTCCTAAGGCCCACTTGACTTCGCATTCCAGGATGTCTGGCTCTAGGTGAATGATCACTACATCATGATTATCTGGGTCGTGAAGATGCTTTTTTGTATAGTTCTTCTGTTTATTCTTGCTACCCTTTCTTAATAGCATCTTCTGCTTCTGTTAGGTCCATATCATTTCTGTCCTTTATTGTGCCCATCTTTGCATGAAAAGTTCCCTTGGTATCTCTAATTTTCTTGACGAGATCTCTGGTCTTTCCCATTTTATTGTTTTCCTCTATTTCTTTGCATTGGTCACTGAGGAAGACTTTCTTATCTCTCCTTGCTATTCTCTGGAACTCTGCATTCAAATGGGTATATTTTTCTTTTTCTCTTTTGCCTTTAGCTTCTCTTTTTCTAAGCTATTTGCAAGGCCTCCTCAGACAACCATTTTGCCTTTTTGAATTTCTTTTTCTTGGGGATGGTCTTGGTCACTGCCCACTGTACAATGTCATGAATCTCCATCCATAGTTCTTCAGGCACTCTATCAGATCTAATCCCTTGAATCTACTTGTCACTCCCACTGCATAATCATAAGGGATTTGATTTAGTTCCGACCAGCAAATTTGGAAAACTCAGCAGTGGCCACAGGACTGGAAAGGTCAGTTTTCATTACAATCCCAAAGAAAGGGAACACCAAAGAATGTTCAAACTACCGCACAATTGCACTCATCTCACATGCTAGCAAAATAATGCTCAAAATTCTCCAAACAAGGCTTCAAAAGTATGTGAACTGAGAACTTCCAGATGTTCAAGCTGGATTTAGAAAAGACAGATGAACCAGAGATCAAATTGCCAACATCTGTTGGATCATCGAAAAAGCAAGAGAGTTCCAGAAAAACATCTACTTCTGCTTTATTGACTATGCCAAAGCCTTTGACTGTGTGGATCACAACACACTGTGGAAAATTCTTAAAGAGATCAGAATACCAGGCTACCTTACCTGCCTCCTGTATGAGAAACCTGTATGCAGGTCAAGAAGCAACAGTTAGACTCAGACATGGAACAACAGACTGGTTCCAAATTGGGAAAGGAATACATCAAGGCTGTATATTGTCACCTTGCGTATTTAACTCATATGCATCATGCAAAATGCTGGGATGGATGAAGCATAAGCTAGAATCAAGATTGCTAGGAGAAATATCAATAATCTCAGATATGCAGACAACACCATCCTTATGGCAGAAAGCAAAGAGGAAACTGAAAAGCCTCTTGATGAAAGTAAAAGAGGAGAGTGGAAAAAGCTGACTTGAAACTCAACATTCAAAAAACGAAGATCATGGCATCTGGCCCCATCACTTAATGGCAGACAGATGGGGAAACAATGGAAACAGTGAGAGACTTTATTTTGGGGGGACTCCAAAATCACTGCAGATGGTGACTGCACCCATGAAATTAAAAGACGCTTGGTCCTTGGAAGAAAAGCTATGACCAACCTAGATATTAACCAAGCATATTAAAAAGCAGAGACATTACTTTGCTGCCAAAGGTCCACATAGTCAAAGGTATGGTTTTTCCAGTAGTCATATAAGGATGTGAGAGTTGGACCACAAAGAAAGCTGAGTGCCCAAGAATCGATGCTTTTGAACTGTGTGCGGCATTGGAGAAGACTCTTGAGAGTCCCTTGGACTGCAAGGAGATCCAACCAGTCCATCCTAAAGGAAATCAGTCCTGAGTATTCATGAAGGTGAAACTCTAATACTTTGGCCACCTGATGTGAAGAACTGACTCATTGGAAAAGACCCTGATGCTGGGAAAGACTGATGGCAGGAGGAGAAGGGAATGACAGAGGATGAGATGGTTGGATGGCATCACTGACTCAATGGACATGAGTCTGAGCAAGTTCCAGGAGTTGGTGATGGACAGGGAAGCCTGGCGTGATACAGCCCATGTGGTCACAAAGAGTTGGACATGCCTGAGCGATTGAGCTGAACTGATTATGAGTTGTGGGGATAAAAATAAAATTCATGACTACACCTACACAAAATTACATGAAAGCAAATAGAATTAAGTGTTCTGAGGTTTTATATTATCCAGAAAGAAAATAAAACTAACAAGTAACACTAGGCTTTGAAAAATCAAGATTGCATGCTGTAATCTCTAATAAGACTACTGAAAGAGTATTAAAAGGATGAGTAAATATCAGACTAGTATAGGAGGAATTCCGATTACTAAAATCTGTTCCATCAAATCAGAGTAGGGCTAGAAAATGAAGAAAGAGAAACATAAAATAGGGTACCAATAGAAATAAAATATGAAGACATTATATTTAAATCGAAACATGAAGTAAATACATTAAATGTAAACAGGCTATATATTCTGCCTAAGATAAAGATACCAAACTTTATTAAAGAAACAATTTATGTTATTTACTAGAGATATATTGAAATATAAGGACAGATAGATTAAAAGTAGAATAATAGTAAAAGATAAACCATGCATTGGGTAGACGAAAGATGGTGAGTTATAATTCAGACTTCAAGGCTGAAAGTATTACCAGAAGTAAAGAGTGATACTTCATAATTATAAAAAATTATCAACTTATCAAAAATAATATTTTATTTTTTTTCACTCATAAATAATAGAGTTGCCTTAAAACACATAAAGAAAAATTTACAAATCTATGAGGAGAAATTGACAACTTATAGTGATAATGAGAGATTTTAACATACTCCTATATTAACTCTTATAACCCTTATAACAAGCAGATAAAAGGTCAAGAATGATAGTGATATGAAATGCAGGATTAACAAGCTCAATCTAATGAACACACACAGAATATTGAGTCCAGCAAGAAGGGCAGCAAGGGCAGAAGACACTGAATACACAGGAAACTGTTTACCCCCGAAACTGACCAGATCTTATGTCATTAACCAAGTCTCCAAATGTTTTAAAAGAATGAAATAATAAGGAGAATGCTTTCTTACCACAATACAACTAAGCTAGGACTTATTAATAAAAGGATTGTTAAAGAGTTATGTTTTGGAAATAAACTATACTTCTAAGCAACACGACTGAGCGACTTCCCTTTCACTTTTCACTTTCATGCATTGGAGAAGGAAATGGCAACCCACTCCAGTATTCTTGCCTGGAGAATCCCAGGGACGGGGGAGCCTGGTGGGCTTCCGTCTATGGGGTCGCACAGAGTCGGACACGACTGAAGCGACTTAGCAGCAGCAAGCAACATGAGTTTTTTAAAGTGTAAATTTGAAAATATTTTTAACTGAATGATAACAAAAATAATACATATCAAAATTTTAGATGTGGAAAGCATCTAAAGTTGTGCTTCTTAAGGGGAATTTTATCATTTTAATTGCACATAGATGTAAAAGAAGAAAGGCTAAAAAATTTGATGAATTTAGGAAAATAAATCAGAGAGAGAAAGACAAGTATCACATTATTTCTCATAGGTGGAATCTTAAAAACATCAAAAGCAAACAAACAAAAAAACAACTTATCTCATACAGAGAACGGATGGTGATTGCCAGCAGTGGGAGTTGGGGATGGGAGAAATGGGTAACTTATTCTTGGTTTTGTTTTTAGTTTAAACAAATGGGAAAAAACACAACCTAAGTTCTTTGTATCATAGTTTTCAGGATTCTTTCTTCTCAGGAATGTTGTTATTCATGGATTTAAGGGAAAAAAAAAAGAATTTGGCTTACACAACATTAAGAGCTGAAATACTACACCCACCCTCCCCTGCCAACCCTGCCACACACACACACCTATTAGAACAGCTAAAATTGAAAACACTGACACCACCAAATGCTGGCAAGGACGTGGAGCAACAGGAACTCTCACTCACTGCTGGTACAGTCACCATGGAAGACTGGCAGTTTCTTACAAAATGAAACATACTCTTACCGTATGATCCAGCAATCACTCTACAAGGTATTTATCCAAAGGAATTGAAAAATTACATCTGTATAAAAACTTGTATCAGAGCTAAGTGTCTTTTTTCATAATTCCATAACTTGGAAGCAATCAACAGATGTCCTTTAGTAGGTAAATGGATAAACAGCAGTATAGCATACAATGGAGAGCTATTCAGCAATTAAAAAAACACATGAGTTATTAAGCCATTATATGTTCAACCTGGTTTTAGAAAAGGCAAAGGAACCAGAGATCAAATGGCCAACATCTGCTGGATCATCAAAAAAGCAAGAGAGTTCCAGAAAAACATCTATTTCTGCTTTACTGACTATGCCAAAGCATTTGACTATGTGGATCACAATAAACTGTGGAAAATTCTGAAAGAGATGGGAATACCAGACCACCTGACCTGCCTCTTGAGAAACCTATATGCAGGTCAGGAAGCAATAGTTAGAACTGGACATGGAACAACAGCTG
>NW_011494807.1:3305238-3305679 GCF_000754665.1 Bison bison bison | reverse complement strand
GTAAGATCATGGCATCGGGTCCCATCACTTCATAGGAAATAGATGGGGAAACAGTGTCAGACTTTATTTTTTTGGAGATTTTATTTTCATTGAAGATATAAACTAATGAAATAAAATCAAACATATTATAATCCTAAACACATTTGATGAAACTGTTGAAAAAAAAAAAGAAAAAACGTAAAAACAGTCAATATCAAAAATGAAAATAAAATATAATCTCCAAAAAATCAAAAAATCTCCAAAATCAGTGCAGTTGATGACTACAGCCATGAAATTAAAAGACGCTTACTCCTTGGAAGGAAAGTTATGTCCAACCTAGATAGCATATTCAAAAGCAGAGACATTACTTTGCCAACAAAGGTCCTTCTAGTCAAGGCTATGGTTTTTCCAGTGGTCATGTAAGGATGTGAGAGTTGGACTGTGAAGAAAGCTGAGCACCGA
>NW_011494807.1:3301004-3305138 GCF_000754665.1 Bison bison bison | reverse complement strand
ACTGAAGGCAGGAGAAGGGGACGACAGAGGATGAGATGGCTGCATGGCATCATCAACTCGATGGACATGAGTTTGAGTGAACTCCGGGAGTTGGTGATGGACAGGGAGGCCTGGAGTGCTGCAATTCATGGGGTTGCAAAGAGTCGAACACGACTGAGCGACTGAACTGAACTGAACTGAAATGACATGGAGGAAATGTTAATGCATACTGCTAAGTGAAAAAAAAAATAGAGTCTATTTCAACAAGATAGAAAATAATAGGAAATTAAACTCAAAGAAAGAGAAGGAAGGAATGAAGATATAAACTAATGAAATAAAATCAAACATATTATAATCCTAAACTCATTTGATGGAGCTGTTGAAAAAACGTAAAAACAGTAAACGTCAGGAATGAAAAAAACCTTTACTATAAGTCCTGCAGACCTACAAAATTATAAAAAGATGTATTAAACAAATTTATGTAAATAAATTTAAAAATATAAATGAAGTAAATTTCTCAAAATATACATGTAAAAATTGACAGAATATAAAACTTAAATAGTCATCAATCATTAAAAACATTAACCTATAATTTAAAATTACAATAAAGAAAACTCTAGGCATAGATGGCTTAAAAGAAACAATCAAGGTGGAAATAATGGCAATCATTCACATATCTTTTCCGAGCATAGGGAAAAACCCTAACCATTTGCCAATTCATGTTAAGGTGCTAAAATAATCCTGACCAAGGAAAAAAAAACACTGACAGGAAATTCCAAAAAGGAAATTTTTTTAAGCTGGTCTGATTTGTGAATATAGATGCAAATATTCTGAACAAAAAATAGCAAAATTATCCATTAACATAAAAATGGAAAGCTGGTGATTTGCTTGGCCTGAACTGGAAAGCCAAATCGATTTATTTACTGGTATTTTTTCCTGAACTTCATTTCAGGAGAAATGCCTTTTTTCAGTTCTTGTTAAATTTGCTTTATATACATATACAGCAATATAAAAAAAAGGTTAATACATATTGGGTGTACTCCTGAAAGCAAGGATGGCTGAAGATTTGAAAATCAATGCAATTCACATGAACAGAGTAAGGGAAAATCATGTGATTATTTCTGGTTGCTTTCAGTACATGCTTTCAGTTGATCAAATTCGTGACAAAACCTTTTAACGAATCAGAACTAAAAAGGAATTCTCTTAAGCTGAAAGAGGATATCCTCAGTTAAAAGAATATTCAGCAAATATCAGACTTAATGGTAAAATATTGAAAGCTTTTCCTCTGGCATTAGGACAGACAAGTGTATTATTAGTTTCCTAGACTTGCCATAACAAAGCACCACAAACTGAGATCATTTAAAACAACAAAAATGTATTGTCTCACAGTTCTGGAGGCTAGATGTCCGCAATTTGGTGCTGAGAGGGCCATGCTCTCCTTACGGGAGGGTCCTTCCTGGCCTCTTCTTAGCTTCCGGTGGTGCCAGCTATCCCGGGCATTTTCTTGACTCAGATGTACCACTCCAATCTCTTTCTCTGTCTTCACATGGTGTTTCCCCTGGGGGGATGGTTTCTTTGTCTCTCCTCTTTTTACAGGGACACTAGTCACATAACCTACTTCAATAGGATCTCAACTTGATTACATCCGCCAAAAAAAAACAACAACCCTATTTGGAAATAGGGTCACATTCACAGATACCGGGGTTTCTGACTTTGATGTACCCATTTGGGGGCAAAATTTAACCCCCAAACAATGACTCATCCTATAGTCACTTCTTTTTGTACTCAAGGTCCTGGTGGCAAGAAAAAGAAATAAAAGGTATAAAGATTAGAAAGGAAGGAATAAAACTGTTATTATTTATGAATAATATAGTTGTCTATATAGAAAATCCTAAATAATTCACAGATAAATATTGTAATTAATAAATTTAACAAACTAGCCTATTCAAGATTAATATACACAATTTATTTCACTATGATATAATACTAACAAACAGGTAAATAAACGTTAAAAAGATATAATTTACAATAGCAAAAAACAAAACAAAGACCAAATACCTTGAAATCAACTTAACATTATATGTATAAGGTTTTTAGACAGACAACTATGAAATCATATTGAGAGAAATTAAAGAAGAGGGAAATAAATGGAGGACTATGCCATGTTCATGAATGGAAGACACGATATTACAAGTATGCCAAGTCTCTCCAAAAGGAGGTACACATGCAATGCAAACCCAATTAAAATCCCACTTTATGGAAACTGACAAGCTGATTTTCAAGTTTATATGAACACAGAAAGGATCAAGAATAGCCAGAAATCTATTGTACGAAGTAAGACGACTTCTACTACTAACTATGAAGACTTATTATAAGACTATTTTCATTAAGACAATGTAGTGCTGGCATGAAGATAGACAAATACATCAATGGGACACAAAAGCAGGAGCACGCCAGACCCATACATGTAGGGACATTTATTCCATGACAGAAGTAGCATTACAGAGCAATAAGAAGTCACTTTTCAATAAATTATGCTGAGACAATGGAATTCGTATGGAAAAAAATTCAGCCCCTAGCTTGTCCTATGCATCAAAATAGCTACACACAAAATCATGGATGAATTTCATAAATTTCAGCAAAAAGAACACGGAAGATTGCAGTCACACAAAGTTAAAACTAAACCTTATTGAAAGTCGTCAGGATAGTGGTTAATTTAGGGAGAAGAAAGTGTTAGCAACTGCAAGCGAACACAAGAGGAGTTTCTAGAGAGCTAGTGAATATTTCATTTCTTTAGATATGCGGGGTTCTAGCTTATTTGCTTTTTGATAATTTGTTGATTTGTACATGTACATTTTGTTCACTTCTCTTTATTTGTATTAATCTTCCCAATATAAAAATTCACTCACTGAATAAATATTTGTTGAGAAATCACTATATACCTGACATTGTACTAGATCTGAATCAGGAGAAATAAGTACAGGCATAAGCCCTCTGATACCCTTAGCTTGCTACAAAAGGGAGATTCTTTCTTCATTGGGGGGTGAGAGTGATGAGGAAAGCCATTAGACCCTTCACTGGACTGAAATACCAAAATAGCTCACAAGTGTTCTGCCCAGCCTTCAAACGTGGTGGTTACCCTTTGTATACATAATAAATGGTTCCAGTGTAATTTTAGACCTACATTTAGTTACACATAGGAATCCTATGTGCTTACCCAAGGAAAATCTTGGCTTGAAAGTCATGGCACTAGCCCCTAAGAAAACCAAGAGAAAACTATCATTAATTTGTAGTTAATTTTGGCTGTATTACATTAAAAAAGTTCTTTGAAGTCCTAAGGCAAACAGCATTGAGTTTTAAAACGTTTTCCTGATTATAAAATACTTACATGTTCAATGTAGAACATCTGGGAAATCAGAAAATTGCAAAGAAAACAAAAACCTATTATCCTATCACCATAGCTTCTGTAAATATTTTGGTACATTTCTTTCCGTTTTTAAAATGCCTTTATACACTTACACAATCGAGGTCCGATTTTGCAACATGAGTTTTTCATTTAAAAATATGAGTATTTCCCCATGTCATTAATTTCTAAACATAATTTTTAAGTTTGTAAAAAGTATATCCCCAATTTGAATCATCTCAATTAGAGGTCATTCGTCCTGTGTAATCGAGTAGAAACACCCAGGGTCTCAAGAGTTCTGAGAGAAGTCCAGAACTTAGCTAAAGCCTCTGATGGAACATTGGAACCTGGCAGGCTTGGCAGAGGTTGCTCGGCTCCAACGGCGGCTGCGGTCACAGAGGGGGACCCGTCGCGGCAAGCAAGATGCCAGGATGACCCGGAGCCCGGAGAGCCCTCGACTTTCCATCAGGTTTAATACGCGTCTACGCTGTAAGTTCCCGGCGATGCCCCAGTCTGCATCCCTCAACTCACGGGTCCGGACCTATCAGGCATCATCCGAGCAGCGCCGGCTTGCTCCGGATGCCCGCGCCCAGTGCACCCTCCACCCGCGCGGCGGTTGGACTCGGCTCCGCGCTGCGCGGGGCGCCTCTCCGAGTCTCTAGCTCGGGTCGCTGGGCTGAACCTGGGAGGAGGCGCCCGAGGTTCCGGGCCTGCCCGGATCGCCGCGTCTCCATCACCCCCGCCCCTCGAGC